>NW_026726142.1:0-45586 GCF_029784015.1 Lycium ferocissimum
GCATTTCGCAAAAGCTTCATATGGTGCCATCGAATGCCGGAATGATAACTATTATTATAAGCAAATTCAATCGTTGTAAATGGTCATCCCAAAGCTTCTTTGAAATCAATAACGTTGTGCCCGCAACATATCTTCCAATGTCTCAAATAGTGCGCTCGGCCCCTCGTCCGTCGGACCGAGGATGAACAGTTGTACTAAGACTCACCCGAGTCCCCAATCCTTCGGAACGACCTCCTTGGGTTAGCCGTAAAATCGGGCACCTCTGTCGTTATAATAGATACGGAACTCCGTGAAGCCTTACTATTTCTTTGATATAAGGCCGGCATAATCTCACCGAATACGTAGTTCTAACCGAAGAGAAATGGGCCGATTTCGTCAACTCGTCAACAATGACCCAAATAGAATCATACTGTTATGAGTTGCAAACCTATGACGTAACCATATTAATCATCTCCCATTTCCAGCCGGAATTTGGTATCTCCCGTAATAACCCGCCGGGCTTCTGATGCTCAATCTTGACTTGCTGGCAATTTGGACACTGACCGACAAATTCTGCGATGTCTCTTTTCATACCGTCCCACCAATACAAACATTTAAATTGTATATTTTGTATATTTTGTGAATATTTCGTGAAATGATATGAAATGTTTTCGGAATGTATTGGAGTGATCTTGATGGGTGTATTGAATATGAAAACGTCGATATTGGATCGTAAAGTGTGAAGTTAGAATAGAAGTTATTGCATTATGAAGAAGTAATACTATTCCTCGCTAGAATGTGTTTTAATTCGATTGTTGATGTTGTTGATATTGTACGTTGGGTTGGTTGTTGCTATTTTTGGCCGAGTTTAACTTCGGGGACGTTGTATGTGGAAGGAGGTGCTGCCCAAATTTTTGTAGGAAAGTATAAGTTAAGATTTAAGTTCTAAAGGCTTGAAATCGCTAATTGGTAAACATGACCATTTGTAGATTTTGGGGCGAAACGGGAATTGAATTTGAGCGAGTGTAAGGCGCAGCTAAGGTATGTAAAGTCTCTCCCTTTATTCTTAGGCATGTTCCAAACATAATAGGCTCGGACGCGAGCCTTAGATACGATTCTATTCTTAGAAATTCGAGATTGAAATTTGCTCCATTTCATTCAGTAAGATTGAATTAGTTTCCTTATAAATTGTTGTCAAAGTGATTATGTTATAGCCCGTACTTCGTACGTTCGGATGTTGCGAGACCATGGCGAGAAGTTAAGGACGAGGTTATGTTTCAAAATTATTTTAATGCATAAGTAGGGTATGAGTATTATTTATGGACATGGGTAGTGTGGAAATATTGTGAGAGGCTAAGGGCGAAAGAGAAATTCGCAAAATGGGCCGTGGAAATAATGCGGAAGGTTAGGGACGAAATGGTAATATTGAGAAAAGTCTATAGGGTAAAATAGTAATTTCGCAAGGTTCAAGAAAAATCCTTGGAGGGCCAAATCTTACAAGAAGACACTTGGCCTTCTTTATTAAATTTCAAGAAAAAGGGAAGAAAACTCTAGAAAAAAAAAATGAAAAGGGGGCAAAGTGTAATTAAATAAGGGACTAAAGTGTGGGGAAGACACTTGGTCTTCTTTGACCAAGTGAGGAAGTTCAAGAAAAGAAAAGAAAATCAAGAAAAAAGAGGAAAAGTCTAGAAGAGGAAGAAAGGGGACTTGAGGTCATACTTGAGGGATTAAATCATAAATAAGGAAAGATGGTGGAAGACATTTACATATATAAGAGAGGATGGTCATATTTTTTTAACAAAGAGAGAAATTAAAGAGCAAGAAAGATGGAGAAATCTCTCCAAGGCCATTCGGCCCTTTGAGAAAAAAAGAAAAGAAAACCGAAAAAGAAAAGGAAAAGAAAAGAGAAGATTTCAACTTGTTCTCCTAGCCAAACAATTCCTTGAAGGATTCTTAACATGGTGAAGAGTTCTTTGGAGCAAGGGAGGCACAAACCTTGACAAGTTTTCAATTATAGCCAAGAGGGAAATTGAATGGAAAAGGTAAGAACCAACCTTCTTTATGTGTTATAGATGTTTGGTACATGTTGTTGTAAGGTGAAACGGATGAAAAACATGAAGTCATGCATATTGTTGGTTGTGGCCGTGAGTATGTGGTGGCATAGGAAGAATGAATCAATTCTTATGTAGTATTTTAATTGTTGTTGTTATGTATTTTATGATGAAATGCATGAAAAGCATGGAAAATAGAAGTTGTGGAGATGGCCGTGTGTGCATTGTGTTGGCCGTGGAGGTGAGTTGTGTGTATGGAAAAGAATGGGTAAATTTTATATAGCATGTTGTTGTTGTTGTTGCAATGTATAGAAAATGGATGGAAAAGAAAATGCATGAACATATGTATGTAGTATGTTGGCCGAATGATTTAGGAAGTGGAAGGATTGTTTTAGAAGCTTATGTTAATCGAATATAATGTTCTTGCATGTATGGAAGATAATGATGTTGTTATGGTGTTGTTAGAATATAAATTGTAAGGTTGTCATTGTTCTTGTTGAAATTGGAAGGTGTTGGACGAAGTAGTATCTTGATTGAATCGTTTGAAAGTTATATGAATTGAATGGAACCTAATTGAATTGAATTGGTGGCATTGTTGTTGATATTGTGGCCGAGTTCCATTCCCGGGTTGTTGTTGTTGAATTGGGCCGAGCCATATTCTCGGGTTGGAGTATTTACGGGGAAATGCTGCCAAAATTTCGGTAGCCAAGTGTCATTTGAAGAATCCAGTTCTAAAGGCTCTAATCAAGCTTTGGGTAAACACGACCAAATTGTAGATTTTGGCGGATTTGCAACAAGGATTTGGAGAAGCAGAAGGAGCGAAAAGAGGTATGTACGACTTCACTTTCCTTCTTTGGCATGTCCTAGACGTATAGGCTTGATTTCACGTCTCGGGACTTCTAACTCTAGAAATCCGAGAGATTGAAAAATAGTTACTATTCATTCGGTGTCATTGAACCAAAAGTGCTTGAATAGTAAAAGAAAGGTCGAAACACCCTAAGACTTGCAAGAAGACGACCCGATCACCCTAAGACCTCCATAAGCGGCATTATGAAATGTATTATACGTAAATTGTGTACGCCGCCTCATTCGACCGAGGCGGGCCCACTATTCCCAAATCCCTTCTTATTGTTACATTAAGCTTATTTCCATGCTATAGCTAATAAAAGTTTTTGGTTATCGTTCCTACTAAATAAGAATTGTTTTAACTAAACCCTTAACTAACCCGCATGATTTTTTCCTCACTAAAAGGTTACAAGTGTTTTCCAAAATATTCTTTGTCTTCAAAAACCAAGTTTTACAATATTGAAAGTCTTAATGACTAAAGCAACGACTATGATTCTACGATGACTAGGATCCTATGGTGACTATGATTCTATGATACCTATGATTCTATGATGTCGGCTATGCTATGTCTATAACCCGACATATATATATATATATATAATAAAGAATCGGAGCGCTATATAGACGATAAATATACATGGAATACGATAGTAGAACCAGAGCGCTATAGACGCTGGTAAATATATATATGATATAAGTGTGTGCATGTGACAAAAAGAATCAGAGCGCTATAGACGCTGACATATGTGTATAATGAAAGAGACAGGGCGCTATAGACGCCGATATTTATGCACGAAATATGCATATCTTTACGGGGAAAATAGGGGTAAGGGCAGAGCGTTATGTACGCGTATCCACCTGATCAGTTGGAGTTTGGCACATGATATCGTCCCGGACGCGGGATGCCCGGACGCGGGGTGTGCATATTATGGTTAAATGGATCGGTACGCCGACGCCTCGGCAATATAATATATTCTTTTTCTTATGTATATATATATATATATGAGTAAGGAAAGCTAAGAAAATACGAAGACGCCAGGGGCACTTATAGGTACGGTGCTATCCTCTTATCTCATCACGATTCTATAATCCCATGGTATTGTTGTTCATACTTACGTTCTTGTTCGTATTATTATTATTCATGTCTTGCATACTCGCGGTACATTGCTCGCACCGACCCCTCTTCTTCGGGTCTGCGTTCATGCCGCGTTGTACACCGTACGGATCGAAGTTAATGTAAAGGATGTTCCAGCGAAGTTGGCAAGCTCCATTTGGCCTGGAGTGAAGCCGAGTCAGAGTATACGTGCCAGGAGTCCTGATTACAGTTAGAGACTTTGCAGACAGAGTCGTGGGTTTTGGGAGTTAGTTTGTATTATAGTACAAGTTTGTACAGTTACACGTTTTACTTGATTTAAAAGCAATAAAAGAATGTTTTAGTAATCTTATTGTATACACCTGGCTTAGAGGTTCAAAAAAAATTTTACATACGTAGTAAGGATCAGCGGGTTCGCTCGGCTCCGGTTACGGGGTCGGGTGCCCATCACACCCTAATCAAGATTTGGGTGTGACAGATTATGTGTACGTAACTCTCATAAATGGAGTCGAATTGTCCCAAAACTCTCATGAATGACCCCATAAGGTCTATAATCCGTAATTTGAGTTCACTATCTCGGCTGACCCGAGGTGGGCCCACAGATTCCGAGACCTCTTACTATGGCCTTGTTTGACTTGTTCCTACTCGATTCTTAAAAGAAATTTATGATAAATGCTCCGTTTTTCAAATGATAAATGTGACGAGTCTATAATATGTTTTGATATGTGTTATGATTCTTGAAGCATGATTTGATATAAACAATCGTGCCATCCCAAAAAGGGTATATATATACACTATGATTGACGTCCGACTTCTTGGAAATGATTTGTCATTTGAACTGTTCTATTTGTTAAAGAACTACCATTCGACTATTCGTCGAACCCCATGGTATATTTGTTATGTATGAACAATCTCGAAGTGCACGACATAATCCGTCGCGATTTATGAAAGGTACGTTTTATGGCTTATGGTTTGGTTTGTCTGTTGAGTCTGAATTTATATGCATATGTTTCCGCACTACTCTGTTCGTGCAAGTTACAGTATGTCTTTTCACTGAGCCCGGGCCAGGACATGTTCTCGTGCGCACTTTCTCGCACTATTCACCGAGTCCCTCGTACTTGCGGGCCGGGACACGTTATCTGTATGTGATTATGATATGATGATACGGGGATGGTGGCCAGGATGGCACATGATTATTATTCACCGAGACCCGCAGTAGAGGGCCGGGACACGTTATGTATACATGACATATGATTCTGACATGCATGATTCCATATTACCGAGTCCCTTAATAAAGGGCCGGGACACGTTATCTGTATATATGATATATGATTTTGTTATGCATGATCTCACCTACCGAGTCCCTTATCAGAGGGCCGGGACACGATATATGTTCATATGACGTTATATGATCTGATATGCATCACTTATCCTTTGGCATTATATTTTTTTGAGGTCTCGGACAAGGTATTACCTTTTGTACTTCGGACTCTGACTATAGCTCCGTCTGTTACATGTCTGTACTCCTATTCTTGACTATGATTATACTTGTTACTTTTCCGCTTTGCATACTCGGTACATTTTCCGTATCGACCCCCGTTCTTCGGGGGAAATTGCGTTACATGCCCGCGGTACGAGACGCACCTCGAGATACGCCACCAACTTAGGGTACCTGTTCTGCTATTGGAGAGTGCTCCTTTTGATCCGGAGCCGATATTTTGGTATATATTTTCTACTGTTTATATGCTCTGTACATATGGTCATTTTGGTACGGCGGGGCCCTGTCCCGTCCTCTGATTCTGTTATGTCGGTATGTTAGAGGCCTGTAGACATGGTTGTAGGTTGTGGGTTGTCCGTTACGGTAGGTATGTCCGAGTTTATGACTCGTCTCGTTATAATAGCCTTAACGGCTTGTGTGTAAGCCTATGTATATGTATATTTTCGTGCGATGTATTTTATATCTGTATGAATTTATGTATGTCTAAACGGAATTAGCTGCTTAGTATGCCAGATCGGTCAGGTAGGTACGTATGGGTGTCCAGTTAGGACACCAGTCGCGGCCCACGGGGTTGGAACGTGACAAAAGTGGTATCAGAGCGGTTAGTCCTCGGAATGTCTGCAGGCCGTGTCTAGTAGAGTCTTGTTTATCGGTGTGTTGTGCACCACACTTATAAACAGGAGGCTACAGGACATTTAGGATGTTACCCTTTATTTGGATCTTAGATCGTGCGTTAGAGCTGTGTTATCAGGATGTTTTCCTTTCTGACGAAATGTTATGTTTTCAGCGATGCCTCCGAAGAAGGCGACGACTGCCCAGAAGGGCAAAGCAGTGTTAGAGACAGGAGAGACTAGCCGAGCCTAGAGAGTTACTAGGGCTCGTACCCAGGCTATGCCCAATATTGTGCCCCAGTCGATGGGTTCTACTACGCCACTACCGGAGGAGCCAGGAGCAGCTCCACCATTAGCTCCGGAGCCCCCCGGCTCTCCCCGGGGTACCGCGGGGACAGGGGACGAGGGAGGCCTGGTACAATTGTTGACGATGATAGTGGCAGGACAGGTTCGCGGACGCGGGCGGAGAGGTGATGATGACGATGACAGGCGTGATAGCCTGAGAGTTCGTGATTTCCTGACATGTGGTCCTCCAGAGTTTTACGGGTCCAGGCCCGATGAGGACCCCCATGATTTCATCCGGTCTCTAACGGATGCGGCGCTCGTTAAGACCGGTCGGGCTTCGGAGACCGAGTCCGTCGTGCTTGCCGCACACGGGGTTACGAGATGTCACCCTTAATTGGTATGAGTCTGGGGGCTGTCCGGGGGTGAGAGTGCTCCCGGCCACATGGGATGAATTTATCCGAATGTGCACGCCTTCCTCCGCCACTTTTTACCACCGGAGTTGCGGCGGGCGAGTTGACCGGTTTTGCGGTTACAAAAGCGAGCGGGAGAGTATTCGAGAGTATAATTTGGAGTTTGACTCTCTGGCCCGATATGCGCCGACGATCGTAGCCGATATGGAGGACAGAATGCACCGGTACGTGATGGGGTTGGATCCCTATTTGGTTGAATGTTGCATGGCGATGGCAGTGCAGACTGATATGGACATCGCCTGGTTACAGGCCTATGCACGCTTGGTGTAGAGGATCGACATAAGGAGGATCAGTCTGGTAGAGATTGTGATAGGAAACGGCCCGAAGGGCCGATTTGCGGAGTATTAAAACATAATTCGGAGATTCCCGAGGCGGACGGCCTCGGCGGTTCACAACACCTTTCATCTTCCAAATTTGGTAGATTTCTTCCTCCATCGGACCGGGGTACATAGTCCGTCGGCGGACATTTTGATGGCGCGAGTCCGTCCGTACACGGAACATGACACACACGGAGTTCTAGGGCCTTGGATTCGCAACAAAGCGGGGGTTCGGTCGGACGAGGCTATCTATGCCTCGGTGTCCCCATTGTGGCGATGGGCATCATCCGGAGAGTGTCGTCTCCCCGCGGTGCTGTTTCTCGTGCGGCCGTCAGGGCCACATTATGAGGGAGTGCCCGTACAGGGGCGGTTCAGGTTCGGCACAGCCCTACTCGGTCGATTATCGGCTCATCTTCTCCTTCAGTAGCCATGCGCCCCACGGGCGAGGTCATGCGGCACCGGCGAGTCGCGGCGAGAGGTCGGAGCGGAGCTCCCGGTTTAGCGGTCCTTCGAACCGCGTATATGCTTTGACTACCGGCGACGGACCCAGTGGCACCAAACGTGGACCCAGGTATATTATTAATCTTTTCTTGAGAAATATGTGTATTGATAGATTCATACTCTACTATATTGCGTGATTTCTTCCTTCTGGGTGTTAGTAAAAGTAAGGTAAGAACCCAAATCGATAAAACCATTTGAGACAGTTGTATATACAGATGGAAATGGACCTTGGGAATTCGGAAGGGCGATATGATAATTGTATGGTTTAAACCGAGGTGGGACCCGCTATGAAAAACTTTCTGAAAATTTACTGAAATCCCGATCTGTCCTAAATTGCGTGACAAGGGTCGTGTGGGGCAGTCGACGTAATTGTATCAGCACTAACGCATCAAAATGCACTAAACCTTCGAGGTTAAGCGTGCTGGGACCAGAGCAATTCTGGGATGGGTGACCCCCCCTGGGAAGTATACCCAACTTTCATAAATGTTGCTATAAAAGACAGATGGGAATTCTGGGGTAACCTAAAGAAAAAGAGAACGTGTGGAGTAGCTAACACCCTTACAGGAGTCGCGCAGACCGAAGCGGACTAAGTGGGTAAAAGGAAGAAAGTGCAATACCGCTCGGGAATTGGGGCGAATTTGAATAGTGGTTGGAAACGTTTGCAAGTAAGATAGTGGTAAGCGTATATGTATGTGTATGATTTTCCTTTGGTGACCATATTGGTTAGGAGACGAATCCCAGCGACTAATGTTGCGATAGATGAAAGGTTTTACTAGACGGAATATATAAAACAAAACGGAAGTTAGAATACGAATGTTGTAAGAGGAAAGATAAACCCTGATTTCACTATACATTAACCTAGTGCGACGATATTTGGACAAGAAAGGGAGTACGGACATTAGAAAAGGTGAAGGGTAAGAATTGTGATTAAGCAAAACCTTCGAAAGAGCCGACGAGCGACACAAAACTATTTGTGTGAGAGTTTGACGAATAAGTCCATAAGTGGGTGAACAGATTTTAATGAAACAACTCGTGGTACGACGATCAGGGCGAGTGGTGAAACGATGACAGAGAAATTTCCGTAAGACCCTGAGGTATGAATGGAAGTGGTCTGACTCTGATCATGATTCTGTGTGTCATACTTCTACGCCCCTGATTTTGATAAAGCTCTAGCTACTATGCCTCTGTACCTCCAAATCTGATTACGTTTCTGTCCGATATACCTCTGTACGTCTGACTCTGATTTCGAATCTGTTTGATACATCCTTGTACGTCTAACTCTGATCACGGATCTGTCCGACATACTCCAATACGATTGATTCTGATTACGGATCTGTCCGATGTAGTTCAGTACATCTGACTCCGAATATGGGTTTGTTCGATATGCTTTTGTGCGTCTACCTCTGATCATGAATCTGTTTGGTATAACGTATGATCACGATCCTGTCTGCTATACTTCTGTACTTCTGATTCCGGATATGACTCCGTCTGACATATTTCTGATCTTCTGGTTCTGATCAAGATTCTGTTCGCCATATATCCGACTTAGGATTTCGAACAGCCCCAATACCGCAATATCGGAAAAGGATAGAAGGACTTGGAAAGTGAGGGCTCTTACAATTACTTCGATCAAGTGCGAGTATGTAGTTGGCAAGAAGACCTTCCCCGAAATGTTTGTAAAACCTATGAGGCTGATTTAACATTCGAGGACGAATGTTCTAAAGGGGGGGAGGATGTTATATCCGGCATTTTTGCGTATTTGGAAAATTTGGGAATAACCTTGACTTGTAAGGAATAAGGTCATGTTTGGATTTTACTTAATGTGTGTATGCCGGTTATGGAAGTATGGATGCGGAGATATTGAGTAAGGTTAAGGACAAGATTGGAATTTTGGAAATTAGTTTCGGGAATTACAAAACAAGGTTTTAAACCATTGGGCTCAAAGAATAAAATGAAAAATTGAAGCCCAAAGAGAGGAGGTGGCCGGCCAACCTAAGGCCCAAACCCACCAAAATTAATAAATTTTCCATGTGCCAAACATGTGACTAATTAAGGGGGTAAATATATATATGTGTTCATCTCTAGAATTCTCAAGAAAATCAAATCAAGAAGAGAAAAAAAAAAGAAAAAAAAGAAGGCCATTCGGCCGTGAGAAAGAGAAGAGAAAAGGAAAGAAAAAAAAAATTCCTAGCCTTCAATCTTGGTCCAAAAATTGTAATTCTCTTGTATTCTTATCAAGCTCAAGATCCTCTTCAAGGTGGTATAATTTTCAAGGCAAGGAAGTGCTTGTGTTGGCAAGGAGAATTTATTGGAAAAGGGTAAGAATTTCATATTTTTATTATGTTATAGAAGGTTATATATATGTTATGGTGTGTAGAATTGAATGAGAATTATGGAAATTGTGATGTGTGGTTGCATGGCCGTGTGTGTGTGTGAAGTGCATGTGGCCGTGTACATGCATTGCTATGTAGTTAAGATGAGTTGAATTTTATGTTGTATTCTAGTTGTGGTTATGAAGGAATTCATATTGGAAATGAAAGTTGAATGAATTTGATGGAAGTTGGGAAACTAGATGTTGGCCGTGTGGTATGGAAGTTAAAATGAAAATGAGTTAATTTTGTTTGCTATGTTAATTGTGTTGTTAAGGCCTTGTGAAGTAGATGGAAGAATAATGGGTTAAGTTAACATGAAGAATTTGTTGTTAAGTTGTTGTCGGAAAGTATTCGATTTTATATAGTTTATGTAATTATACGAATTGAAGTTGTAAGATGCAAATGGTGATTGTTGTAAGTGAAATTGAAAGATAAAAATGTGTTGTGAATATTTATGTTGAGACTTGGAGGTTTGAGTGAATTATGGTTTTGGTGGGAAACTTGTATATTTTGTATATTTTGTGAATATTTCGTGAAATGATATGAAATGTTTCCGGAATGTATTGGAGTGATCTTGATGGGTAGATGAATATGAAAACGTCGATATTGGATTGAAAGTGTGAAGTTAGAATAGAAGTTATTGCATTATGAAGAAGTAATACTATTCCTGCTAGAATGTGTTTTAATTCGATTGTTGATGTTGTTGATGTTGTCGTTGGGTTGGTTGTTGCTATTTTGGCCGAGTTTAACTCTCGGGGACGTTGTATGTATAGGGGAGGTGCTGCCCAAATTTTTGTAGGAAAGTATAAGTTAAGATTTAAGTTCTAAAGGCTTGAAATCGCTAATTGGTAAACATGACCATTTGTAGATTTTGGGCGAAACGGGAATTGAATTTGAGCGAGCGTAAGGCGCAGCTAAGGTATGTAAAGTCTCTCCCTTTATTCTTAGGCATGTTCCAAACATAATAGGCTCGGACGCGAGCCTTAGATACGATTCTATTCTTGAAATTCGAGATTGAAATTTGCTCCATTTCATTCAAAAGAAGATTGAATTAGTTTCTTTATAAATTGTTGTCAAAGTGATTATGTGTACGTAACTCTCATAAATGGAATCGAACTGTCCAAAAACTCTCATGAATGACCCCATAAGGTCTAAATCCGTAATTTGAGTTCACTATCTCGGCTGACCCGAGGTGGGCCCACAGATTCCTAGACCTCTTACTATGGCCTTGTTTGACTTGTTCTACTCGGTTCTTAAAAGAAATTCGATAAATGCTCCGTTTGTCAAATGATAAATGTGACGAGTCTATAATATGTTTTGATATGTGTTATGATTCTTGAAGCATGATTTGATATAAACAATCGTGCTATCCCCAAAAAGGGCATATATATACACTATGATTGACGTCGGACTTCTTGGAAATGATCTGTCATTTCAACTGTTCTATTTGTTAATGAACTACCATTCTGACTATTCCGTTGAACCCCATGGTATATTTGTTATGTATGAACAATCTCGAAGTTGCGACATAATCCGTCGCGATTTATGAAAGGTATGTTCTATGACTTATTGTGTGGTTTGTCTATTGAGTCTGGATTTATATATATATGTTTCCGCTACTCTGTTCGTGCAATTACGGTATGTCTTTTCTTGAGCCGGGCCGGGACATGTTCTCGTGCGCACTTCTGCACTATTCACCGAGTCCCTCGTACTTGCGGGCCGGGACACGTTATCGTATGTGATTATGATATGATGATACGGGGATGGTGGCCGGGATGGCACGTGATTATTATTCACGAGACCCCGCGATGAGGGCCGGGACACGTTATGTATACATGATATATGATTCGACATGCATGATTCCATATTACGAGTCCATAATAAAGGGCGGGACACGTTATCGTATATATGATATATGATTTTGTTATGCATGATCTCACCTACCGAGTCCTTATCGGAGGGCGGGACACGATATGTTCATATGACGTTATATGATCGATATGCATCACTTATCCTTTGGCATTATATTTTTTTTTTTGAGGTCTCGGACAAGGTATTACCTTTTGTACTTCGGACTACGACTATAGCTCCGTACGTTACATGTACGTACTCTTATTCTTGACTATGATTATACTTGTTACTTTTCCGCTTTGCATACTCGGTACATTTTCCGTGCGGCCCCTATTCTTCGGGGGGCTGCGCGTTACGTACCCGCGCGTTACGTACGCGCCTCGAGATACGCCACCGCACTTAAGGTGCACGTTCGCTATTGGAGAGTGCTCCTTTTGATCCGGGGATATTTTGGTATATATTTTCTGCTATTTATATGCTCTGTACATATGGTCATTTGGGTACGGCGGGGCCCTGTCCCGTCCTCTGATTCTGTTATGTCGGTATGTTAGAGGCCTGTAGACATGGTTGTGGGTTGTGGGTTATTACAGTAGGTATGTCGAGTTTATGACTGTCTGTTATAATAGCCTTAACGGCTTGTGTGTAATATATATATATATATATTTTCGTGCGATGTATTTTATATACGTATGAATTTATGTATGTCTATTCAAACTTGTATTCAAAATTGTTCTGTATTGGATATGGGCTTTAAAGGGAGCAAATTTACTTGGTGGAATGGGCAAAGTGGAGAGGAGTATGTATTCAAGCGATTGGACATATGTTTAGGGAATCAGGCCCTGCAAGATAAATACCCTGAATTGGAGGTGTCACATTTAATTAGAACAGGATCAGATCATGCACCTCTTCTAATTTCTTATTCTGGAGAAACTGAATCTTTTAGAAAATCTTTTAAGTTTCTCAATTTTGTGCTAAACATGGTTCATTTGTGGACACAGTGAAGGAAAATTGGAAAGCTGATGTCATGGCTAATCCTTTTCATTTGTTTCACCACAAAATAAAGAAAGTGAAAGCAGCTTTAACACAATGGAGTAAAGACACTTATGGGAACTTTTTTCAGGAGATTGAGACTTTTGAAGATGTGGTTAAAGTACATGAAATTCAATTTGAACTTTAACCTACACCAGCAAATAGGGAGAGATTGCACAAAGTACAAGCTGATTTAAATAGGTACTTGCATTTAGAGGAAGAATTTTGGAAACAAAAAGCGGGAATGCAATGGTTCAAGGATGGGGACAGAAACACTACTTTTTTCATTCTTATGTGTAAGGAAGGAGAAAGAGGTTGCAATTAAGAAGAATTCAGGATCATAATGGTAACTGGATAGAATCTAATGAGGAATTATCACAAGAGGCAATCAAATTTTACTCTAAGTAGTTTACTAAGGAAGAAGATCCAACTAATTTTGAGATATTGGATCATGTCCCACAGATGATGACAGCAGAACAAAATAGTTTCATTGGTGGTTTTCCAACTGAGGAGGAAGTAAAGAAGGTGGTTTTCATCTTGAATGGAGAGAGTGTTCTTTGGGCCAGATGGGTTCACCGAAATTTTCTATCAGACTTGCTGGGATACATAAAGGAAGATGTTACAAACATGGTGAAGGCATTTTTTTGTGGAACTGAGCTACCTAGATTTATTACACATACTAATCTGATGTTATTTCCTAAGAAGGATATAATCAATACCTTCCCAGATATGAGACCAGTTAGTTTGAGTAATTTTAGTAATAAAATCATTTCAAGATTGATTCATGAGAGAATGATGGAGGGTTTAGCAGACATAATTTCTCAAAATCAGGCGGGTTTTGTGAAAGGAAGAAGTATAGTGGAGAATGTGCTACTTACTCAAGAAATCATAGCAAATATCAGGCTGAGGACAAAGTCTGCTAATGTAGTCATGAAATAAGACATGGCTGAGGCTTATGATAGGGTTTCTTGGCTGTTCTTACTTAAGGTTTTAAGAAAGTTTGGTTTTTCAGAAGTCTTGATAGATATGATTTTCAGGCTTGTTAGCAACAATTGGTATTCTGTTTCAATTAATGGGGAACAACAGGGACTCTTTCAGTCTTCTAGAGGTGTC
Source organism: Lycium ferocissimum (assembly GCF_029784015.1). Classification (NCBI taxonomy): domain Eukaryota; kingdom Viridiplantae; phylum Streptophyta; class Magnoliopsida; order Solanales; family Solanaceae; genus Lycium; species Lycium ferocissimum. Next base: position 14,017 of record NW_026726142.1, read on the forward strand.
AACCAAGGGGATCCTTTATCTCCTACTTTATTGATTCTATCTGCAGAGGTGTTGACCAGAAATCTTAATACTTTACATCAAATTCATCAATTTAAAGGTTATGGTTTTCCTAAATGGAGTCCTAAGGTGAATCATCTAGCTTATCTTTGATGATATGATCATTTTTACTTCAGCAGATGTGTTTTCTTTACAGCTTGTTATGGAAATTTTAAGAAGTATGAGAAAACATCAGGGCAGAAGATCAATAGGGAGAACAGTGCAGTTTACATGTATAAAAATGTTCCTGGTGATATGAGCATTATAGTAGAAATTGTTATAGGAATTGGGAGAAAAGATTTTTCTTTCACCTACTTAGGTTGACCTATATACCATAGTAGGAGAAAGAAAGATTTTTTCACAATCATTTTGATGAAAATAATGAATAGACTACAGATTTGGAAAGGAAAACTTTTATCTTTTGAGGGTAGAGCTATTCTTATTAAACATGTGTTAAAAAGTTTGTCAATCCACCTATTATCAGTAGTTAGTCCTCCTACAGTTGTAATCAGGGAAATGCATAAAATGTTTGCTCAATGTTTTTGGAGTAATACTGTGGGAGGTAAAAGTAGACATTGGGCTTCATGGAATCATCTATGTTTACCAATAATGGAAGGTGGGATGGACTTTAGATCATTACATGATGTACCTGTGGCTTTATTTTGTAAATTACGTTGGAATATGAGAATTGCCTTTATGATCAATAAGTATTGTAGAAAAAAGAATCCTGTGATAATTCTGTGGAAATATGGTTCTCAAACCTGGAAGAATTTGTTGTAAGCTACAGATCTGATTGAACATCATATTTGGTGGCAAATAGGTATGGGAAATTCTCAATTTTGGTTTGATAATTGAACAGGAATGGGTGCTCTATATTACACTGTAGAAGGCTATGATAAGAATGTTCAAAATGTTGCTGATGTGGTGGATCAGAGGCAGTGGAATTTGGGAATATTGAGAGAACTACTTCCAGAAGATCTAATGCAGTATATCAGCAACACTATTATACCTACAATGATAGAAAGAGGAATGGACAGGCCATGGTGGATCTTTTGGATACTAAGGGTGATTTTACAGTCAAATCGGTATGGGATTATATTAGATTGAGAGGGAAAAATATGGAGGTTTATAAGTACATGTGTATGAAAGGGTTGCCATTCAAGATATCTTTTTTCTTATGGAGGTGCTGGAAATACAAGATACCTTTGGATGATGTATTGAAGAAAATGCACTATAAATTGGCATCCAGATGTTGTTGTTGCTCCAATCCTAAGGAAAAGACAATCTAACATTTGTTTACTACATTTTATATAGCTAACAGGACTTGGTCCTATTTTTTTTCAACCATAAGGTTTGAATATGGAAGGATTACTGTTACAACAAAGAGTTGTAAAGTGGTGGACTGCACCAGTTAAAGGGAGATTAAAGATGATTTTTCAGGCTGTTCTTGCAATCATTATTTGGGAAATATGGAAAAGAAGGAATGCTATCAAGCATGGAGGGAAAAGATCAATTGGAAGGGTCATATACCATGTTTTTGCAGCTATTCAAAGACTGGGGATGATCATAAATCCCTCAATCTCACGTGTGTACCTCACAAATAGGAAGAATTGATTACTATGTTAGAAAATAGAAATAATAGGCTGAAAGTTACAAAGGTTGTATGGAATCTTCCACTAGCAGGTTGGTTGTTGTGCAATACAGATGGAGCCTCTAGGGGAAATCCTGGTAGAAGTGTCACGACCCAATCGGAGGGCCATGACGGGCACTCAGAGCTAACCTACCGAGCACTTCTTAACATACTTCCCATAGTCATATCTAGGTGGACCGCATGGCTAACCCATAAGCATCGTAATTTATAAGAGCATGAGTTCAAAGATAAAGCACATCTACATAACATCACTAACTACGCCCATATGTACTAGCCGACAAGGCTACCAAAAATGATATACAATAATATGAACCGATAATGTCACAGAACATCTAACGATATACATTTGTCTACGAGTGTCACGACCCAATTAGTGGACCATGACAGGTACCCGGAGCTGACCACCGGGCACCACTCATCATGTTATCTATCATCCTGAACCTGAGCATACATCATTATCACACAAGACTTATCATGAAACATTCACCAAATACCTCCCAAAATATGTATATATACATTATCCCACTAGGTTACAAAAATGATAAATAAAATATATACTAAGAGGTCACATAGCATCAACAACCCACACGTACGTATCTACGAGCCCCTGACTAGAATACTGGAATCATAGTGACGGGACAGGGCCCCGCCATGCCCCATATATGTACACAAAAGAATATACCAATAGGCTGCACCTCCGGAGTAGTAGGGTGCTCCTGTAAATCTGCTGAGTAAGATCCTAGGCGTCTGCGCCGTCTCCCTGTCTACCTGTGGGCATGAACACAGCGTCCATAAAAGAAAAGGATGTGAGTACGAACAATGTACTGAGTATGTAAAGCATGAATGTCAAACATGATAAGGAAATGAGGGAACATAAAGTGGAGGGGTAACCTGTAACTGATTGCCTCTTAAGGCGGAATCATGCATGCTAACTTTTATAATAAACAACATCATATCATGTATGCATATGTAAATTGTCCGTCCATATAGGTACGGTGTAATCATCATTAGCCCGCGTCCGGGTTAAACATCTCAAGCTGCCCACTGGTGGTGTCTGCCCGGCCATATAGGCACGGTGTTATCATCGTCATAGCTGCCCACTACATCCATCGTAGTGGTGACTGCCAGGCCAAATAGGCGTGGTGTAATCTTACATATACATAATATGAAGCATCCGTGAGTGCTCAAGCAAAAGCTATAACTCTATCAGAGTGACATAAGGTCGGGAACCTCCGATTATATTATGGAATAGTCATCATCACTATGTTTCATCGTGAGGGAACTAACATCATGAGGTAATTCAACTACAAGGAACAACATCAACGAAATCATAAAGATAGGATTACCAAGCTCATGGAAACATTATGATTATCATCATTATCGTGGAACATATCTCGTCTCCATCCCATAAGAAGCTCTTAAAAACCTTTAACTTTCATCTTTTGGGATGTAAGGAGGCCAAGAAAATATAGGAAAGAAACCATACTATAGAAGTCATGCCTTTGAAAGAAGGGGACTAGCCTTACATACCCTTACGTCTCTCTAACTTTTCTGATTAAACGCTTTCCTCTAAGGTCATGATTCTACATTCAAGAGAATTCGTACTAAGATTAGATAATCGGAAACGTACTTGAAGCTAAGCTAAGGCGACTAAGGGCTAATGAAAATTGGGCAGCACCACCTTTGTTTCTACAACTTTCTCCATAAAATATAACAACTCCCACACGTCAATAACAACATCCATAATATCGTAATCAATAAACTTTGTTAAGCTAGACATTATTTCATTCTCAAAATTCCCTCTCAAAGTCATCCATAACCATGATTCTGACACAACATCATATTCATTCACATATAACGCTTCTTTAACATCCTTAATACCATTGATAACAATATTATAGCTATAACATGCCAAGAACTATCATTCAAGTCAAGTCACTATTCAAGAATACCACTATTCCATATTTGAACTCCATACTCTACTTTCTTCCACAATCCAAGTCTTTCAACCATTCTATACCCTTAATAACATGAAATGAACATAAAACTCACCTTTGATTACGTAGGAACGGACTTTGGATGGAAAAACTTCACTTGGAGAAAACCCTAACTTTATTTCCAAGGAAATTTCTAGCTTCCATGAACCCTAGTTAGTATCCTTGCACTTAATTCCACTAATTTTTGGTGTTTGATCTTTGATTCATATTGAATTTATGTTGGTGAAATATATGGAACCTTCTAGAGGTCTTGAGAGAAATGGAGGAGATGATAAAATGAGAAATTAGAAAGTGGGACTTATATTTATACTTGGAAATCAACTCAGCCCAACGGGATTATATGGACCCTTATACGGACCGTATAAATGGTCCTATAATTCACCTTCTCCCCGAACTTGTTCTTGTCGATTCGTTTGACCTCCAATCCTTATGGAACCTTCTTAACACTTGTTTAACACTTCATTAACCACCTAAGTATCCTTATAACTTCTTCCCAAGACTTAACTAATCAATCTTGAGCTCGATAGTTTGTGAAACCCTTCCTAAATACCACTTATACTTCACTTGTCCTCGTCAAACTTTATTTCACTAATGCATATAACTTCGAATCTTATCGAATATTACCAAGTACCTTTTTTATAGTCATATGAGCTTAATATTAACCTTAAGCTCGCGTTAGTCTACTTATGACCCAACGACATGAAATTTTTGAGGTGTAACAACGAGCCTCTACAAAAAGTAAAATATCCTTAAGATACAACCTTGCATAATCTTCTGCTGAATATATGTGGTTCTGACTGGAAGAAAATAAGCTAATTTCGTGAGTCTGTCAACAATCACCCATATGGAGTCATACTTGCACTGGGAATGTGGCAAACCTACAATAAAATCCATGTTGATCACTTCCTATTTCCAGGTTGGAATTTTCATGGCTTGTAACAGTCCTCCTGGCTTTTGATGCTCAATTTTCACTTGTTGGCAATTTGGACATTGAGCTACAAATTCTGCTATATCCTTCTTCATTCCATTCCACCAATATATTGACTTAAGATCATGGTACATCTTTGTCGCTCCTGGGTGAATAGAATAATGGGAGTGATGAACTTCTTCCAGAATCTGTCGACGTAGTCCTGCCACATCTGGCACGCATAGCTTGCCTCGATACCTGAGAACTCCATCTACAGAAACTTCAAATGGAGCCTTCTCTTTCTCAGGAAATGTATCCCTATAGTGACTCAATTGGGGATCTTCATATTGGCGCTCTCTCATCTCCATATCCAAGGATGAAATAGTTGGGTTATGAACAGCAACTCCTGCATTGCCTGAATCAATTAAACGAACTCCCAGGCTAGCTAGCTGATGGAGCTCACGGACTAATTCTTTCTTCTCTAGTTGTATGTCACATAAACTGCCCATGGATTTGCGGTTAAGAGCATCAGCCACCACGTTTACTTTTCCCGGATGATATAGTATACTCACATCATAATCTTTCAATAATTCTAACCATTGCCTCTACCGAAGATTCAACTCCTTCTATTTGAAGATATCTTTGGAGACTCTTATGATCTGTATAAATATCAACATGAACACCGTACAAATAATGTCTCCATATCTTCAGGGCATGAATAACTGCTGTTAATTCAAGATCATGGGTCGGGTAATTCTTCTCATGTTTTCGCAGTTGCCTGGAAGCATAGGCTATAACCTTCCCATGCTACATTAATACATAGCCTAACCCGACACCGGAGGCATCACAATAAACAACATAGCCTTCTGACCCTTTTAGAAGTATCAGGACTGGGGCCGAAGTCAATCTATCTTTCAATTCCTAGAAACTACATTCACAGGCATCAGTCCATTAAAATTTTGCTGATTTCTGAGTTAACTTTGTAATGGTGCAGAAATAGAAGAGAATCCTTCCACAAAACTTCTATAATAACCTGCTAATCCCAGAAAGCTACGGACCTCTGTAGGTGTCGTAGGCCTCGGCCAAGTCTTCACTGCATCAATCTTTTGAATATCAACCCGAATGCCATCAGCTGAGATAATATGGCCCAGAAAAGTTACAGAATTCAACCAGAACTCACATTTTGAAAACTCAGCATACAATTTCCGAGTCTGAAGAATTCCAAGGACCGTACATACATTATCCGCGTGCTCTGCTTCTGACTGAGAATATACTAGAACATCGTTGATAAACACGATCACAAATGGATCTAGAAAAGTCCTGAATATATTATTCATCAAATTCATAAACACTGCTAGAGCGTTAGTCAACCCAAATAACATCACCCGAAATTCATAATGACCATATCTGGTTCTGAAAGCCATTTTCGGAATGTCTTCTACCTTGACTCTCACTTGGTGATACCCCGACCTCAGATCAATCTTTCAAAACCACTTGGCATCTTGCATTGATCAAACAAATCGTCAATTCTCGAAAGTGGATATTTATTTTTGATTGTCACCTTGTTCAACTATCTATAATCATTGCACATTCGTAGGAAGCCATCTTTCTTTCTTACAAACAAGACAGGTGCTCCCCATGGTGATGAACTAGGCCTAATAAATCCCTTTTCGAGCAAATCTTTCAGTTGTGCATTTAGCTCTCTCAATTCTGCAGGAGCCATTCTGTAAGAAGGTATAGATATAGGCTCGGTGTCCGGCAGCACATCAATGGTAAAATCAATTTCCCGTTCTAGCGGAAGACCTGGAAGTTCATCTGAAAATACATCCGGAAACACATTTACTATTGGGACGGATTGAAAAGTCGGCAGCTTTGCTTCGTTGTCATGAACCCGGACTAGATAATAAATATAACCTTTAGCGATCATCTTCGTTGCCTTAAATTCAAAAATCTGTTAACTCGGGCCCTTCGAACCTCGGGTGGCAAATAGTGATGAAGGAAAGCATCCATGAATTTCTACCAAACCTGGGGAGGTGCATTTTCCTTCCTTGGAGCTATCCAATTATTATACCATAGAACGGCGACATCCCGCAATCTATAGGATGCTAACTCCACTGACTCAGTGTCGGAAGCATGTATGAACCTTAGCGTCCTCAACATCTCGTCTATAAAACCCTGCGGGTCTTCATCCGACTTTGACCCAAAAAATTCTGGCGGGTTCAAACTCATAAAATCATGGGCTCTGGCATTACTGGCTCAATCACCCGGACCGCATCGCTCCGCCGAGCACAGGTGGCAACTAGCCGTGTCAACAACCGAATAGCCTCGGTCATCTGTGACCACGAAGCACCGGTGGGGGAACCGAGGCACCGGAGCTCGGAGCCCCCGGAGCCCTTCATGCTCCTCCGAAACAGGCAGAGTATGGGAGGTATGAGATGGAGCCTCATTGGGGGACTCACCCCGTTCTATATTTGCCAATGGCTCTGATTCAACCCACCTTCCTGCCGTAGTCTTGCCTTTCTGGGCGGCTATTGCTTTTCTTTTTACTGACATCGCTGAAACCATAACACACAATTAGGGAAAAGGAAATCTTATAACATAGCTCTACCGCACGATCTATGATGAAGAAGAAGAAAAAGAAGAAGAAGAAGGAGAAGAAGAAGGAGAAGAAGAAGGAGAAGAAGAAGAAGAAGAAGAAGAAGAAGAAGAAGAAGAAGAAGAAGAAGAAGAAGAAGAAGAAGAAGAAGAAGAAGAAGAATAGTCATTATTCCTAAATGCCCCGCAGCATCTTGTTTATAAGTGTGGCGTGCTTCACACCCATAAACAAGACTCTACTGGACACGGCTCGTAGACACACCCTAGGACATAACTGCTCTGATACCACTTTTGTCACGAACCAACTAGTGGACCATAACGAGTACCCGGAGCATACTACCGAGCACCACTCATCATGCTATCTATCATCCTGAACCTAGGCATACATCAATCTCACACAAGACTTATCATGAAACATTCTCCAAAAACCTCCCAAACTATGTATATATACATTAGCCCACTAGGTTACAAAAATGATAAACAAAATATACACTTAGAGGTCACATAGCATCAACAACCCACACGTATGCATCTACGAGCCTCTAATTAGAATACTGAAATCATAGTGACGGGACAGGGCCCCGTCATGCCCCATATATGTACACAAAAGAATATACCAATAGGCTGCACCTCCGGAGTAGTGAGGTGCTCCTATAAATCTGCTGAGTAAGCTTCTAGGCGTCTGCACCGTCTCCCTGTCTACCTGTGGGCACGAACATAGCGTCCATAAAAGAAAAGGACGTCAGTACGAACAGTATACTGAGTATGTAAAGCATGAATGTCAAACATAATAAGGAAATGAAGGAACATAAAGTGGAGGGGTAACCTGTAACTGATTGCCTCTTAAGGCACAATCATGCATGCTAACTTTTATAATAAACAACATCACATCACGTATGCATATGTAAACTGCCCGTCCATATAGGTACGGTGTAATCATCATTAGCCCGCGTCCGGGCCTCCCGCGTCCGGGGTAAATATGTCAAGCCGCCCACTAGTGGTGTCTGCCCGGCCATATAGGCACAGTGTTATCATCATCATAGCTGCCCACTACGTCCATCATAGTGGTGACTGCCCGGCCAAATAGGCGCGGTGTAATCTTACATATACATAATATGAAGCATCCGTGAGGGCTCAAGCAAAAGCCATAACTCTATCGGAGTGACATAAGGTCGGGAACCTTCGATTATATTATGGAATAGTCATCATCACTATGTTTCATCGTGAGGGAACTAACATCATGAGGTAATGCAACTACAAGGAACAACATCAATGAAATCATAAATATAGGATTACCATGCTCATGGAAACATTATGATCATCATCATTATCGTGGAACATATCTCGTCTCGATCCCATAAGAAGCTCTTAAGAACCTTTAACTTTTATCTTTTGGGATGTAAGGAGGTCATGGAAATCTAGGAAAGAAACCATACTATAGAAGTCATGCCTTTGCAAAAAAGGGGACTAGCCTTGCATACCTTTACGTCTCTCTAACTTTGCTGATTAAACGCTTCCCTCCAAGTTCACGATTCTACATTCAAGAGAATTCGTTCTAAGATTAGATAACTGGAAACGTACTTGAAGCTAAGCTAAGGCGACTAAAGGCTAATGAAAATTGGGCAGCACTTCCTTTGTTTCTACAACTTTCTCCATAAAATATAACAACTCCCAAACGTCAATAACAACATCCATAATATCGTAATCAATAAACTTTGTTAAGCTAGACATTATTTCATTCTCAAAATTCCCTCTCAAAGTCATTCATAACCATGATTCTGACACAACATCATATTCATTCACATATAACGCTTCTTTAACATCCTTAATACCATTGATAATTATACGCATAACATGCCAAGAAATATCATTCAAGTCAAGTCACTATTCAAGAATACCACTATTCCATATTTGAACTCCATACACTACTTTCTTCCATAATCCAAGTCTTCCAACCATTCAATACCCTTTATAACATGAAATGAACATAAAAATCACCTTTGATTATGTACGAACGGACTTTGGATGGAAACACTTCACTTGGAGGAAACCCTAACTTCATTTCCATGGAAATTTCTAGCTTCCATGAACCCTAGTTAGTATCCTTGCACTTGATTCCACTATTTTTTGGTGTTTGATCTTTGATTAACCTTGAATTTATGTTGGTGAAATGTATGGAACCTTCTAGAGGTCTTGAGAGAAGTGGAGAAGGTGATAAAATGAGAAATTAGAAAGTGGGACTTATATTTATACTTGGAAATCAACTTAGTCCGACGGGATTATACGGACCCTTATACGGTCCGTATAAGTGACCGTATAACTTCATCAGTGATGGCCCTTCACTGTAACTATTATATAGACCATTATATGGACGGTATAATATTATACGGACTATATAAATGGTCGTATAGTCCACCTTCTTCCCGAAATTGTTCTCATCGATTCGTTTGACCTCCAATCCTTATGGAACCTTCTTAACACTTATTTAACACTTCATTAACCACCTAAGTATCCTTATAACTTGTTCCCAAGACTTAACGAATCAATACTAAGCTTGACAGTTTGCAAAACCCTTCTTAAATACCGCTCATACTTCACTTGTCCATATCAAACTTTATTTCACCAATGCATATAACTTCGAATCTTATCGCATGCACCCTAAAATTACCAAGTACCCTTCTTATAGTCACATGAGCTTAATATTAACCTTAAGCTCGCGTTAGTCTACTTACGACCCAACGACATGAAATTTTTGAGGTATAACAACGAGCCCCTACAAAGAGTACAAAACATCATTGTCACGACCCGGCGAGAGGCCATGACGGGTACCCGGAGCTAACTACCGGGTACCACTCATTCTAATACTCATCAAACTTATCCTGTATACATTTATTGTCCTCACGCATCTAATCATAAGGAAAACCATTTTTCAATTTCAAGCATATGTTCTTTTATATACATAAGCCCTTCGGCTATGAAAGTAATATATACATACAATGAGGGAAATCATGAGACCATATCACCCATACATACGTATCTACGAGCCTATACTAGAGTACTAGATATAAGGAAGGGACAGGACCCCGCCGTGCCCAAGTATGTACACAAAATAATAAATCAAATAGCACCTCCGAAATAATGGAGTGCTCTCGTAAATCTGCTGGTCAGCTCCTATGAATCTGGGTAGCCTCCCTATCTACCTGTGGGCATGAACGTAGCATGCAAAGAAAAGGATGTCAGTACGAATATTGTACTGAATACGTAAGGCATAAGCAATAACGACATATCAATAATTAAGGAGACATCATCTGGAGAACAACCTATAACTGACTGTCACTTAAGAAGGAAATAATGCATGCTAACTTACTTCATAAACATCATCATGTCATGTATGCATATACATATATAAGCTTCCCGACCATATAGGTACGGTGTGATAATCATTAGCCCGCGTCCAGGCCTCCCTCGTCCGGGGTAACCATCTCATGCTGCCTACTTGTGGTGTCTGCCCATGGCATCTAGATATAGTGTATACGCTACCCGCCATAGCGGTGTCTGCCCTGCCATAAAGGCACGGTATAATATCATCATCATGTACTCATCATAATGCATGCATAGGAACTCAAAGATAACTACACTTTATCGGGGTGACATAAGGTCGTGAACCCCCGACTCTATTATGGAGTTTCATAAGCATTCTGCCTCACCTTGAAGGAATTAGCATATAAGTTGAGTGTAGCACAAAGAACGACATAAATTAATCATAATTAGGATCATTACCTTGTAGAAGCATCATATCATGAACTTTAGAATCTTCAGACTTAAGCTCATCATCATCATTATCATACTCATAACGTATCTCTTATCTTTATCTCATATGAGGCTCTTCATGAACATAGACTCATAATTCCGGAATGTAAGAAGGTCATGCGAAATACTGGAAAATCATGTCATAAGATTCATGCCTTAGAAAGGAAGGGACTAGCCTCGCATACCTTTTCGTTTAGCTACTCTATCACTTGAACGTTCCTCTCCAATATTCATGTTTCTACCTTCAAGAGAGTTCATACTAATATTAGACAATCGATAACGTAAACACGCTTGAACTAAAACGATAGAAAATTGGGCAGCATCTCCTTTGTGTATACAACTTTATCCATATCATAGATCAACTCCAAGTCATCAATGATAACATTCATAATATCTTAATCAATAACTTTTGTCAAGTTCATCATTATCCAACTCCCACAACTCCCTCTCAAGGTCATTCATAATCACGATCATAATACAACATTACATTCATATTCATCTAATGTTTCTCCTATGTTCTTAACATCATTCATAACATAATTATAATCACAACATATCAAGAATCATGATTCATATTAATCCATTACTCAACAATGTCACTATTCTCATGTTTGTAACCCATTTTCTACTTCCTTCCGTAATCCAAGTCTTTTAACCTCTCAATACTTTAAACAACATGGAATGATAATAAAACTTACCTTTGATTGAGTAGGAATGAGATTTGTATAGCAATACTCCACTTGAGGAAAACCCTAGTTCCACTTCCAAAGGGATTTCTTGCTTTGGATGAACCCTAGTGAGCTTCTTGCACTTGGTTCACTTGAATTTATGATATGAACCTTTGATTTCCTTTGTATTCTTGAAGATGAAATGTGTAGAATACTCTAGAAGTCTTGAGAGAGATGGAGAAGTGGAATGAATGAGAAAATAAGAGTTGGAACATGTATTTATACTCGCAACTTATTTAGCCCGTCGGGTCTTATACGGACCACTTATACGGTCCGTATAACATTATACGGTCCGTATAAGTATCCGTGGTTCACCATCAGGGAAAACATCTTCCTGTTGGGTTTTATACGGACCCTTATACGGACCGTATAATGTTAGATGGACCGTATAAGCGGTCATATAACCCCATTTCTCAAAAATTGTTTCCGTCGTTCGTTTGATCTCCAATCCTTATGGAACCTTCTTGACACTTATATAACACTTCATTACCAATCTAAGGAGCGTTATAACTCTTCTTTAAGACATCATCAAGTCGACATTAACTCGATACTTTACACATCCTTCTTCAAAATACAACTTGTGCTCAACATTCTTTAACGAACTTTCTTCTCTTACTTCCAACGTCTCTGGAATCTTAATTAAAATCGTTAAATAACCTTTCTTACTTATAGATACATCATGTACTCCATACCCTGTGTTAGCCTATTCACTAGGCAACGACATGAAATTTTCTGAGGTGTAACATCCTTCCCCCCTTTAAAAACATTCGTCCTCGAATGTTAAGTTCTCGGAAATTCTACGAAAATTTTGTCAGAGTTTCCCCTGTAATATGGCACTATCACCCTATCACAATAGCCCACAATAAACATGCCTCATAGGGTCACAACACAATAGCAATATTTTTGTGGCCACACACGACCAAAAGCATGAAAAGAAAGCATACATACCTCATAATGTTGATGTTTCATCTTGAATCTCTTCCGGGGGTAGAAATAAGTATGGGTACTTGGACTTCATATTTTCTTCCGCTTCCCAAGTCATTTCTTCTCGGTTATTATTCCTCCATAAGACTTTGACTGAAGCTACTTCTTTATTCCTAAGTCTCCGTACTTGCCTGTCTAGTATAGTAATAGGTACCACTTCATAGGCTAGCCTTTCTGTCACTTGAACATCATCTACTGGCACGATCTTAGTAGGATCTCCAACATATTTTCGAAGCATTGAGACATGGAAAACTGGATGGACTGATTCAAGTTCTGAGGGTAAGTCCAATTCATAAGCTACTTGACCCACCTTGCGGACAATCTTGTAAGGGCCAATGTATCGAGGACTCAATTTTTCTTTCTTACCAAATCTCATCACACCTTTCATTGGTGATACCTTCAGAAATACCCAATCATCAACTTGAAATTCTAAGTCTCGCCGACGGTTGTCCGCATAGGATTTCTGGCGACTTTGGGCTGTCAACAATCGATCTCGGATAATCTTGACCTTTTTCACTGCTTGTTGAATCAATTCTGGACCTATTAATTGTGTCTCCCTGACTTCAAACCACCCAATTGGGGATCTACACCTTCTTCCATATAGAGCTTCATATGGGGCCATTTGAATACTGGAATGATAATTATTATTGTATGCAAACTCAATAAGAGGTAAGTGGTCATCCCAATTACCACCGAAATCTAGCACACATGCCTGTAACATATCTTTCAAGGTCTGAATAGTGCATTCGTCTTGCCCGTCAGTTTGTGGATAAAATGTTGTGCTAAGTTTTACCTGAGTACCCAAACCTTCTTGAAAAGACTTCCAGAATTTAGCCGTAAATTGTGTCCCTCTGTCCGTGATAATAGATATTGGAACACCATGAAGTTTCACAATCTCCTTAAGGTACAACCTACATAATCTTCTGCAGAGTATGTGGTTCTGACTGAAAGAAAATGAGCGGCTTTCATGAGTCTGTCCACGATCACCCAAATGGAGTAATACTTGCTTCGGGAATGAGGTTACCCTACAATGAATCCATGTTTATTGCTTCGCACTTCCAAGTTGGAATTTCCATTGCTTGCAATAATCATCCTGGCTTTTGAAGCTCAATTTTCACTTGTTGACAATTTAGACATTGAGCCACAAATTCTGCTATATCTTTCTTCATTCCATCCCACCAATACATTAGCTTGAGATCATGGTACATCTTCGTTGCTCCTGGGTGAATAGAATACCGAGAATAATGAGCTTATTCTAGAATTCGACGATGTAATTCCGCAACATTTGGGACACATAGCCTGTCTTGGTATCTAAGAACTCCATCTATAGAAATTTCAAATGGTGACTTTTCTTTCTCATGAAGTGTATCTCTATAATGGCTCAACTGAGGATCTTTATATTGACACTCTTTCACCTCCATATCCAAGGATGAAACAGTTGGATTATCAATAACAATTCCGCATCGCTCGAGTCAATTAAGCGAACTCCAAGATTAGCTAGTTGGTGGAGCTCATGGATTAGTTCTTTTTTCTCCAAAGGAACCTCACATAAACTACCCATTGATTTGGGGCTAAGCGCATCAGCCACTACATTGGCCTTTTCGGGATGGTATAGAATACCCACATCATAATCTTTCAGTAGCTCTAACCACCGCCTCTGTCGTAGATTTAACTCCTTCTGCTTAAAAATATATTGGAGACTCTTGTGATCTGTATAGATATCGACATGTACACCAGACAAGTAGTGTCTCCACATCTTTAGTGCGCGGATAATCGTAGCCAACTCAAGGTCATAGGTCCGATAATTCTTCTCGTGTTTCCGCAACTGCCTTGAAGCATAGGAAATGACTTTGCCATGATGCATCAATACACATCCTAACCCAACGCCAGAGGCATCACAATATAGAACATAACCATCTGGCCCTTCTGGAATTGTCAAGACTGGGGCCGAAGTTAGTCTATCCTTCAATTCTTGGAAACTGTGTTCACAAGCATCGGTCCCATTGAAATTTCGCTAATTTCTGAGTTAGCTTTATCAATGGTCTTTGAAATGGAGGAAAACCCTTCCACAAATCTTCTATAGTAACCTGCCAATCCCAGAAAACTACGAACTTCTATAGGTATTGTGGGCCTTGGCCAAGTCTTCATAGCTTCAATTTCTGAGTGTCAACTCGAATGCCACCAGCTGAAATAACATGGCCCAAAAAAGTCACAGAATTTAACCAAAACTCGCATTTTGAAAATTTTGCATACAATTCATGAGTATGAAGAATCCCAAGGACAATGCGTAAATGGTCTGCATGCTCGGATTTTGTCCGAGAATATACGAGAATATCGTCAATAAACATGATCACGAACAGATCTAAGAGTGGCCTGAATACATTATTCATCAAATTCATAAACACCGCCGGAGCATTTGTCAAGCCAAATGACATTACCCGAAATTCATAATGGCCATATCTTGTTCTGAAGGCCGTTTTGGGAATATCTTCTTCTCTAACTCTCACTTGGTGATAACCTGACCTCAGGTCTATTTTGGAAAACCACTTGGCACCCTGTAATTGGTCAAACAAATCATCGATTCTTGGCAGCGGATATTTATTCTTTATCGTCACCTTATTCAGCTGCCTATAATCAATACACATCCGTAGGGAACCATCTTTCTTTCTCACAAATAGGACAGGTGCTCCCCACGGTGATGAAGTAGGCCTAATAAACCCCTTCTAAAGTAAATCCTTCAGTTGTGCCTTTAGCTTTTTCAACTCGGCGGGAGCCATTCAGTACGGAGGAATAGAAATAGGCTTGGTGCCTGGTAGTACATCGATAGCAAAATAAATATCTCTTTCCGGAGGAAGGCCTGGAAGTTCATCTAGAAATACATCCGGAAATTCGTTCACTACCGGGACGGATTGAAAAGTTAGCGGCTTTGCTTCGGTGTCACGAACTCGGACTAGGTGATAAATATAGCCTTTAGCTATCATCTTCCTCGCCTTAAGGTAGGAAATAAACCTACCTCTAGGAGACGCTGTATTACCTGTTCCAGTCAAGCGCGAGCTCTCCCAGAAACTGAAATCGAATTACTTTCATTCGGCAATCGACATTGGCATAACAAGAGGCCAACCAATCCATACCTATAATCACATCAAAATCTAGCATTTCCAGCTCAACTAGACAACTTTAGTCTGACGATCACGTACCACAATTATGCAATTCTTATATACTTGTCTAGCTATCACGGGATCACCAATCGGGGTAGATACCTCAAAAGGTTTAATTGGCTCGGGTCTCACCCCAATACGACTAGCAATATAAGGAGTAATGTAATATAGTGTAGAACCTAGATCTATCAATACATAAACCTCATGAGAGAATATAGATAGTATACCTGTAACCACATCCGGGGAGGACTCGAGATCCTGTCGTCCGGCTAAAGCATAGATACGGGGCTGGGTGCCACCTGAACTAGACGCTCCCCCTCTGCCTCTACCTCGACCTACTGGGATCTGGGGAGTCTGCCCTATCGGGTGCACAGAAGAAGAACCAGCCGCTGATCCTGTGGGCTGAACCCCAACTCTACCACTCATCGAGGGGCAATCTCGCATCATATGTCCAACCTAGCCACAGGCATAACAAGTATCTGAACCTCGGCAACACTGACCAGAATGCAACTTACCGCACTGGCTACATCACGGTACTGGTGGTCTCCGCTGGCTAACATCACCCCCAAACTGAGAACCTGAGGCTCTCGAACTCTGACCCTGTCCTAGATGAATGGGGCGGTCAAATCTCCTTCCTGCAAACTGAGGAGGTGCACTAGTCTCTGACCGGCCTGAATATCTGGAATGTGACTGCCTCGATCCCCCTCTATAGTCACTACCGGCACCCATAGATCCGGCCTCTTACTCGCCTCCTCTATCAATATCGCGCTCACCCCTTTGCGGATGTTGCTGCTCTTCTAAATTCTGGGTGTGGGCCTGAATACAGGAAATATCCATCCCCTCCTGTAGTGAAGCTGTCAAGCAATCTATGGACAAATGTTGCCCTAGGCCTCTCACGAACCTTTGCACTCTATCTCCCATATCGGCCACCATGGTCGGAGCATATCTAGCCAATGAGTTAAAGTGAAGACTATACTCCCGGGCACTCATATGTCCTTGCTTCAAATTTAAGAATTTATCCGCTCTAGCTGGACGAACCTCGAGTGGAAAATAGTGCCGGATGAAGGCATCTACAAATTCTTGCCATACTGGGGGAGGTGCATTTTCTTTTCTTGAAGATATCCAATTATTATACCAAAGAACCGCCACATCCCGGAGTCTATAAGATGTCAACTCCACAGATTCAGTTTTGGAGGCATGAATATTTTTTAACGTTCTCAACATCTCATTAATAAAACCTTGCGGGTCTTCATCCGGCTTTGACCCGAAAAACTCTGGAGGGTTTAAACTCATGAAATCCCGGGCTTGAGTGCTAGTTGCCCTGTCATCTGAACCTGCACTCTGCCGCTGTGCCTGCGTGGCAACTAACTGTGTCAATAGATGAATAGCATCGATCATTTGTTGACCCGAAGCAGCTGGTGGAGGGACTGAAGCCATAGGAGCTGGAATTGAAGCCCCCTCTTGTTCTTCTATAATAGGTAGAGTATGAGAGGTGTTTGATGGGGCCTCATTATGTGATTCACCTTCCTCTACATTAGTTGGCGGCTCCCTTTCTATCTGCCTTGCTGTCGTAGCCTTGCCCTTTGGGGCTACTGTATCTTTTCTCTTTGGCGGCATCACAGAAATCATAACGCACAATTAGGGATGAGAAAATCTTATAACGTGTCTCTATCGCACGATCTAGTAAGGAGAAGAATGGCTATTTTTTTCCTAAATGCCTTTTAGACTCCTGTTTATAGATGTGGCGCGCAACACAGCATAAATAAGACTTTACTAGACACGGCTCGTAGACACTTACGAGGACTGAACTGCTCTGATACCACTTTTGTCACGACCCGACGAGGGGCCATGACGGGTACCCAGAGCTAACTACCGAGTACCACTCATTCTAATACTCATCAAACTTATCCTGCATACATTTATTGTCCTCACACATCTAATCATAAGGAAAACCATTTTTCAATTTCAAGCATATCTGGAGAACAACCTTCAACTTACTGTCACTTAAGAAGGAAATAATGCATGCTAACTTACTTCATAAACATCATCATGTCATGTATGCATATACATGTATAAGTCGCCCGACCGACCATATCGTGCGTGATAATCATTAGCCGCGTCCGGGCTTCCCGCGTCCGGGGTAACCATCTCATGTTGCCCACTTGTTAGTGGTGTCTGCCCATGCCATCTAGACATGGTGTATACGCTCGATCGCCTTAGCGGTGTACGCCATATAGGAACGGTGTAATATCATCATCATGTACTCATCATAATGCATGCATAGGAACTCAAAGATAACTATACTTTATCGGGGTGACATAAGGTCGTGAACCCCCGATTCCATTATGGAGTTTCATAAGCATTTTGCCTCACCTTGAAGGAATTAGCATATAAGGTGAGTGTAGCACAAAGAACGACATCAATTAATCATAATTAGGATCATTAGATGTGAAGCATCATATCATGAACTTTAGAATCTTTAGACTTAAGCTCATCATCATCATTATCATACTCATAACGTATCTCTTATCTTTATCTTATATGAGGCTCTTCATGAACATAGACTCATAATTCTGGAATGTAAGAAGGTCATGGGGAATAAGGAAAAATCATGCAATAAGATTCATGCCTTAGAAAGGAAGGGACTAGCTTCACATACCGCTTCGTTTAGCTACTCTATCACTTGAACGTTCCTCTCCAATATTCACATTTCTACCTTCAAGAGAGTTCATAATAATATTAGATAATCGATAACATAAACACGCTTGAACTAAAGCTAGAGAAAATTGGGCAGCATCTCCATTGTTTATACAACATTCTCCATATCATATATTAACTCCCAATCATCAATGATAACATTCATAATATCTTAATCAATAACTTTTGTCAAGTTCATCATTATCCAACTCCCACAACTCCCTCTCAAGATCATCCATATTCATGATCATAATACAACATTACATTCATCCTCATCTAATGTTTCTCCTATGTTCATAACATCATTCATAACATAATTATAATCACAACATATCAAGAATCTTGATTCATATTAATCTACTACTCATCAATGTCACTATTCTCATGTTTGTAACCTATTTTCTACTTCCTTCGTAATCCAAGTCTTTCAACCTCTCAATACTTTAAACAACATGGAATGATCATAAAACTTACCTTTGATTAAGTAGTAATGAGTTTTGGATAGCAATACTCCACTGAGAAAACCCCGGTTCCACTTCCAAAGGGATTTCTTGCCTTGGATGAACCCCAGAAGTGAGCTTTTTGCACTTGATTCACTTGAATTTATGATATGAACCTTTGATTTCCTTTGTATTCTTGAAGATGAAATGTGTAGAACCCTCTAGAAGTCTTGAGAGAGATGGAGACGTGGAAAGAATGAGAAAATAAGAATGGGAACTTGTATTTGTACTCGCAACTTATTCAGCCCGTCGGGTATTATACGGACCACATATATTGTCCGTATAACATTGTACGGTTCGTATAAGTATCCGTGGTTCACCATCAGGGAAAACATCTTCCTATTGGGTGTTATACGGACTGTATAATGTTATACGGTCCGTATAAGCGGTCATATAACCCCATTTCTCAAAAATTGTTTTCGTCGTTCGTTTGATCTTCAATCCTTATGGAACCTTCTTGACACTTGTTTAACACTTCATTACCAATATAAGGAGCGTTATAACTCTTCTCTAATACATCATCAAGTCGACATTAACTCGATACTTTACACATCCTTCTTCATAATACAACTTGTGCTCAACATTCTTTAACGAACTTTCTTCTCTTACTTCCAACGTCTTTGGAATCTTATTTAAAATCGTTAAATAACCTTTCTTACTTATAGAAACATCATGTACTCCTTACCCTGCTTTATCCTATTCACTAGGCAACGACATGAAATTTTTCGAGGTGTAACAATCATAAGGACGGGACAGGGCCCCGCCATGACCATATGTACACAAAAGAATAATACCGAATAAACTGTAGCTCCGGGACAAATGGAGCACTGCTGAGCAAACGCTGATGAAGCAGCCTAAGGATCCAGTCCGTCTTCCTATCTATCGAAGGGCATGAACGCAGAATCCATAAATAAAAGGATGTCTGTACGAGTAACGTACTGAGTATGTAAGGCATGAATAACAACATAATAAGGCTATGGAAAGTAACATGAGATAACAGAGATAACCTGTACATTTGGATGCCTCTTAAGGCCCATGTCATGCATGCTTAGCTTTTTTTTTTTAAAAAAAAAAAGAAAAAGAAATTCATACATACATATATATATTGCTGCGGAACGTGCAGCCCGATCCATATATCATGTCATCCAGAGTTCGGGGCATCCCGCGTCCGGGGTATCATCATAACGTACCAACTGCAGTGGTGTGCACATCTACGTGCCATACCCGGTCGACTATAGTGTGGCTTGGTGTGAGAAAATACATGCATATATATATATATATATATATATATATATATATATATATATATATATATATATATATATATATATATATATATATATATATAAAGCATGCATGAGAGCCCAAATAAAAGCTATAACTCCATCGGAGTGACATATGTTCTGTAAACCTCCGATTGCCATTATGGAATCATCATCATCGCTATATCTCACCTTGAAGGAACAGCTACTATAAGATGAGATCAACAACAATGAATAAAATCGATAATCATATGAGAAAGATCAATAATTATGGGACAATTATCAACAATGTCATATGAACCTCAAGAATCATAAGCTTTAACATTTCTACAAAAATAAGGACATTATGGACATCATGTGAATGCGTTTGTATCAAAGGATCATGCCGTAAGAAAGAAAGGGACAACCTTAACATACCTTTATGTCTGCATAACTACTTAACGTTATCCTCCCAAGCTCGCAAATCTACATTCAAGAGGATTCATAATAAGGTCAAGTCTTGAAAACAATCATAAGTTCAAACTAAAGTAACTAATGGGCTAGCGGGATTTGGGCAGCACTTCCCCTATTTTATTGACTCCCACCAAATTCCAAATCAACTCCCAATAACAATAACAACATCAACAACTCCATATTTAGGAAGTTATATAAATTTTACACCTAAAATAATCCAAAACTTCCTTCCAAATTCCATTCATAGTTAACAATTACAACAGAATGTCCCATAACCTTTCCTACCAAAATTTCCTTCACTTCCATGACTTATTAATCTCCAAATCAACTCAATATAAAAAATAAAGAGAGAGAAAACCTCAATCTTGAAGAACCCTAGCTTCCCCAACCTTGTTTCAAAACAAAATCACCATAAAACTTAGTTAAGAGCAAAGATCATCATCACCCATGGACTAACTTAGGTTTTCAAAGCTTGATTCTTTCTTACTTAAATTTGGCTTAGGAAGTGTATGGATTAGTAGGGAGTGTAGAGGGAACTTGAAAAGTCTAAGAGGTTCTGATTTTTGGCAAAAATAAATGATCCAAGTTATCAGCCTTTTATTTATAGGAGAGAGAAAACTTTTCACACAGGTTCGATGGCAGGGTCAACGGTCCATCGACCAGTCGATGGTTCGACAACTTGCATTGTCAAACTGCGGCATCCCCTGAATCTGGCAGAGTTTCTTGACAGTGGAGTCGACTGTTTGTCGACCAGTCGACGGTTCGTTGACTTGACCGTCGAGTTACTCTGCTGTAATACTCGCTATTTTCTGGTTTATTTCACCTCCAACCTTCTGATACTTGTTGTACACAATTAAACTCCCGCATATGAGGAATAATCATGTAGAATCTTTTATAATCTTAAAAACAACCTCACTTACTAACTTTACGTCAGCCACCTTATGGTGAAAAGTAGCATATGAAATACGGGGTATAACAAGAAATGCTAATGGTTTCTGCTTGATGAACAATGAGGGGAACTTGGTATATGCTCAAGCTGCAGAGATAGGCATTAACACAAATACAGATGCTGAGGTGATAGCAATTTTAGGCTCTGAGGTATTGTAGGAATGAAAGATTGGATAATGTCATAATTCAGACTGACTCTGAAATGATTTATAAAATTTTAGAGGAAGGATGGAAGCCACCATGGGGAATTGTTAGTTGGATAGAATAGATTTTGGAACTAAGAAGTACTATGACTGTCTCTTTTAGTCTTATTTTGAGGGAAGATGCTCTAGCCAACCCGGCTTTAGATGAAGCCTCTTTTCAATGTCAGGATTTTCAGGGGTTAAGAGTAAATTGTAGGAAAATCCTCAACAGTGATAAGACTCAGATAACATACTTGAGGGTAAGGACTAAGAGATAATGGAAAGGTGTGATGGCAGAGAGCGGAATAGGTCTGGAAACTAGAATAAAGTCAATGGAAGAAGCTTTAAAAAAATTGGTAAATAAAGAATTTTACTAATACCAAAAGTGCAGTAGTTACATAACCAAATAGGGCTGACCACCTGTTTCTCAGAACAAAAAAAAAAAAAAAAAGCAAACTCAGCCTCCTAAATACAAATGGAGACTACAAAAACTCAGGTCCTATAGCTAAACAAAATAACAAAACTAGACCTATACCCTAATGAGACTTAAACAACCTGTATCAGTGCAAAGACAACCACTATACTACCATTGAGACAAGTACTATAGGAGCTTTTTTTAGGTCCAGGCCATGCAGGCTGCATCAGAAATAATTTCAAGGAGATTGCATGAACTGTGCCAAAAGTGGATGCCACTTGCTTAGTGTATTGCCTCTGATATGAATAAAGATTGCTATTTCCTTGCATATTCTCTCAGGTTGATAGTAGCTACTTTGAAATATCATCAAATTCCTTTCTCTCCATATGATGTTAATGACAATAGCAAAACAGCAGCTGATAATTCCCCCTTTTCCTGATCTCTACTTTGCCCTATTGTTCATCCAACTTACCTCTTCTTGCTAGTTTCCAATTTGCCTTTGTTCTCCAATCCATAGTAATACCCTTTGCCACAGATTTTTTGTGATGAGGCAGTTGAAGAATAGATGATCCATGGTCTCATCCGGGCCCTTGTAAAATATACATGAAGGAGGCACTTGCACACCAAACTTTAATAATCTGCCAATAGTAGCCAATATTCTTTGCAATGCAAGCCATAAAATAAACTTGTGTCTTAGATGAATTTGTGGTTGAAGCAGCAGATGTTTCCATGGTGCTTGTGGTTGAAGTGGCCTCAAGACTACATACATCTTCTTGATGGAGTATTTCTGGCTCACCACTACCAATTCCAATCTGCTGAGGAGATTCCCTTGTAATGAACCCAAGCTTAAAACATACTGCCTTGCCTCTATAATCTTCCTCACCACCCAAGTAGCATTCTTGGGTGGTTGGCAGTTTTCAAGTGATTCTTGCTTACTGTAGTAATTGTGTACCCACTTGATCCATAAGCATTCTTTTTCTTTTGCCAAAGCCCACAGTTGTTTCAAAATTGCTGCTCTGTTCCAACAACAAATATGCAAGATATTTTTCCCTCCAGCTGCCTTTGAGTAAAATACTTTCTCCCTAGAGACAAGGGCTTTCTTTGATATAACCCCAGCACCAGTCCATAAGAAGGATCTGCAAACACTTTCAATCAATTTGAGTATCCTTTTAGGCAAGATGAAAATTTGCGCCCAATAAGTTTGAATCCCAAATAATATAGATTTTATGAGTTGTAGTCTTCGTATATATGAAAGAAGTTTGGCTGACCAACACCTTATCGTCTCTGTAATTTTATCCACCGGTGGCATACATTGTGCAATAGTAAGCTCTTTTTTAGGACAGAGGTATGCCTAGGTATTTGAATGGAAGGGAGCCTTCATTGAATCCCAGTTGCTGCAGGATAGTTTGTTTCAGTTCAGCTTTAACCTCAGACAAGTAGATTGAACTCTTGTCATTGTTAGCCCTGAGCCCAGAAGCTGCTGAAAATTTTTAGAAGGCCTCTTGAATGAGTCTGATGGATAGGATATCTGCTTTACAAAACATCAATAATTCATCTGCAAAACAAATATGCATTACATTCAAGAACTTACATTTGGGATGGAATTTGAACAATTTGTTTGCTGCCATCATATTTAGTTCCCTTTGTAAATATTGCATAGCAATCACCTAAAGGTAGGGTGACATAGGATCACCCTGCCTGATTCCACTTTTCCCTTAAAAAGGTTTTGTGAGGCCACTATTCAACATCAAAGAGTAGGACACAGTAGAAATGCATTCCATCACCCACTGAATAAACTTGAAGGGAAAGCCTAACTTTACTAACATACTCCTCAGAAAGCACCATTCAATAGAGTCATATGCCTTCCTCAAGTCCACCTTCATAACACATCTAGGGGAGAGACCTTTCCTAGTGTACCATTTAAATACTTCCTGAGGGAATAAAATATTATCTATAATGCTCCGACCCTCAATGATGGCAGATTGTGAGGGGCTGATAATTGTGCCGATCACTGCCTTTAACCTGTTTGTGAGGATTTTAGTAATAATCATATAGACTGTGGTACAACATGCTATTGGCCTATAGTCCTTCACCATTTTAGGATTATTGGTTTTTGGGATCAGAGTGACTACAATACAACTAAAGGATTTTAGCATTTTACCAGTGTGAAAGAATTCAGTCACAGCCTGTAGTACGGACACTTTGATAATGTCCTAGTGTTGTGTAAAAAATTCAATGGGATAACAATCTATTCCTGGGGCTTTCTCATGTGGCATAGTTTTGATTGCAGTTATAATTTCCTCTTCTGTAATATCTTGTATAACGGAGCATTTCTGTTGGTAAGACAAACATGGACCCCTCTTAATTACCTCAGATTTAGGGTAGGGTACCTCCTCAGTTGGATCTCCCATGAGGTTAGTGAAAAAAATGGATAGACTGCAAGTTTACTTGCAAGGGGTCAGTGAGTTTTGTACCTGAGTCATCATACAATGATATGATAGAATTCCTGCTGGTCCTAATTTTGCACTATGCATGAAAATATTTAGTATTAGCATCCCCACTAGCAATCCATGTGGCTCTAGATTTTTTTCTTAGAGCTTGTTCCTCAACTAGATTCCATTTTGCCAACTCTTGTCGGAGCTGCTTCTCCTTAGCTATCAAATTCTGATCAAAGGGCTTGCTTGATATTTAAACTTGCACAGTATCCAACTTCTACCTAGTAAGTTGCAGTTTCTGGGCATATGATGCCATATAGGCATTAAAGTCTTGAAGTGCAAATTTTAATCCCTTCAGTTGTTGCCAAAGCTGGAACATCTTTGTACCTCTATATTATTTTGACCAGACAGTCTTCACAATACCAGGAAAATCATTGTGGTTCATACCTGTTGTGAAGAGTTTTAAAGGTCTGGGATGAATGTGCACATGAGGTTTGTATTCAATGAGTATGGGTGACTGATTAGAAATCCCCAGATTGAGAAATTCAGCCTCCACATGTCCATATGCATTGATCCATTGAAAATTACCGAAGGCCCAATCTATTTTTGAATAAACTCTATCACCCTATTATTGTTTGCTATAGAAAGTATAGTGCCATCCTTTAGATTTCAAGGAGGAGAGTTGGAGATCATCTATACAGTCTTGAAAATCTTGTGTCTCATTAGTTGTGACAGAGGATCCAATTCTATCCTCTGAAAAAAGGACACTGTTAAAGTCCCCACATAGCAACCATGCATCCTGGCCCATTCCATTGAGTTGTCTAAGATCAGTCCAAAGGCTAATTCTATCATGAGCATCATTGTGAGCATATATCACTATAAGATAGGTAGAGAAAGAAGTGGAAGTGCTCTCTACTTTACAATGAATAAACTATTCTTTTGTTTAGAGAATTTGAACCTGAATATGGGCTTTCCAACATAACCAAATTCTGCCATTATGGGCCATAGGATAATTACACCATGTGTTCCAATCTTGAGAAATCTTACTCAAGATATTCTATGCTTTGCGTTCTTTTAATCTTGTCTCAATACTCCCAAAAAACTCTACTCCACGCTTCTGCAAAAGGATTCTCAGCTCTTTTTGTTTTAGGGGCTAGTTTAGGCCCCTTATATTCCAAGTTGCTATTTTCATGGGGGGTTGGGTACAATCCCAGGATCCCCAAGTTGGCCAGGTGGAGCATCTGTTGCCAAAACGTGAAGTCTATCAAAAGTGTTTGCAATAGGTATCTCAATTTGCATTTCAGCTTCCCCTCTTTCTAGTTGCGTTTGTGAATTCTCAGCAGCCTGTACATGTTCTTGATCTTGCTGGGCCATACACATATTAGTTGTAGTTGTATCCACAATAGTAGGATCAGCATTAGCTTGTTCAGTCTGTACATCATGTATCTTTGGCAACCAGTCCTGTCTAGCTTATCTTCTTCTTCTTCTTCTATTTCTCCTCCTTCTTCTAGGAGCTTCTTGAAAGTCCTCAGCTTTTGTTTGTTCAGCCTTCTCATTTCTACAATCATTCTCTAAATGTCCAAACCTCATACAACATGTGCAATATCTTGGTTTCCAGTCATACTCAATGCATTGTGTATGTATGTCACCCGACAATGTAACAATGTCAATCGAGTCAACAAGTGGCTGAGATATATCCGTTTCAACTAAGAGACGAGCATAAGAAATCCTCTCCATATCTACAGTTACTTTATCCATACACAGAGGTCGACCGACAGTACTTTCTATCTTGCTTAAGGCTTCACTTGACTAATAACCTATAGGTAGCCCAGGAAAAGTTACCCATAGGGGAATTGTTGTCAAGCAGTTAGGGTTGAATTCATAATCAATTTCCCAATTCTGTACAATGAGTGGCTGTTATGGTATGTATATGGTCCTCCCATCATAACCCTATCACAATCTTCCTGAGTTTCGAATCGAAATATAAAGTAACCAGAATCATGAACTAGGATTTGGAGTTGTTGAGCAAATTTCCAAGTGTTCGATACATAAGCTTCCATAGATTTAACATATGGAGTGTCACCCACAACAAAACCAATCAAAGCAGTTTTCATGTGTACCTTCTGAGAAATAATATCCTCTTTAACACTATTCACGACTTTCCTGCCTTGTTTTGTGCTTGGAGGGACATAGGTTAAGGCTTTACCTTTCTAAGCAAGTCGATTCTGCCGGTAATCCTTTACCTCTACCGGAGTAGGCTGAGCAGAGGTTGTCTCCTCCTAGAATTGGAGGCGTCAAGTTGTCGGCATCCCATCTGAGTCGCCAAAACCCTTGAGTCTAATAAAGCCATTCGAAGTCGAATATGAGAAATTAGCTTCATCTTCCTCCGGTATGGAGCAGAATTAGGGGGGAGGGGGGGGAGAGGAAGCCTCCAAATATTATGGGTGGTAGCTTACAACTGTTCCCGTCCTCCGGTGTGACGATCTTCATCGGCGATGTTGTTTTTCCATGGCAGCGGTTTGGTGGTGGACATGATTTTTTCCCTATGAGGTGGACGTTAGCACTCCTTAATTAACGTGCACCGAGAGAAAATATTATTCTCCTATCATGTTAAAATTCATATGGAGGAGAACATGGTGGTTTTTTCTAACTATGCTTACTTTTTTGTAGATTTCTAAACTATAAAAATCAGCACACACAAGGACATGAGGCTTTAATTCCAGAGTTCCAAGGTTACTAGTTACACAAGTTATTACAACTAGAGAATTCATGAGACAGCTGTTATGGTCCGCTTTTACACTCGCGCATAAAAGCTTTTCATAACTTGGCCGCCTTTGTCGTGAACAAATAGAGTCGCCACCTAATTATTGAATGGGAATTAGGAAACCAGTTTTAAGGGTTAATTTTATTGAAAACCTTTAAAACAAAATTCAAAGAACGGGTAAGGGTTCTGGTGATCCCCCGGGGAAGGTGTTACGCACCCCGGTATTAAGGATCCGCCCAATGCGGTTTACCTACGAATTCCAGTGTATGAGTATTTGCTTAAACTGCTTATTTTGTGTTTATTTTCCCGTGAAAAAAGAATTGTCATGCATATCATAATTTTTTGAAGAATTCAAATATATCCCCTTTATTTATAGGGTATCGTAAATTTTGGATTTATTATATCCGAGTACAAATAGTTTCCTTTTATATATAAGGAATAAGTATAAGTTTGTAAAAGAAGTGTGAAAGAAATGTTATTTTAAGTTATTCATGTTATACTCATACACCGGGGCTCGGGTTGACTCGTATTGGTACGTTCGGTCTTGTCCAGAACTTTATTTACGCGTAAATTCTTGAGATAAAAAAGACATTTT
This sequence comes from Lycium ferocissimum, assembly GCF_029784015.1. NCBI lineage: Eukaryota > Viridiplantae > Streptophyta > Magnoliopsida > Solanales > Solanaceae > Lycium > Lycium ferocissimum. The sequence goes on from NW_026726142.1 coordinate 42,134, forward strand.
TATGCTTAAGCGAGTATATCTCTTCTGAAAATGTGTATTAATTCGAACCTGCTTTGGGACAAAACAGCGTTACAAGTGAAAATCCTTTATTTGTTCTATACTCTTTAAAAATCACAAGTGTTTATAAAAGTCAGGTCTTCTAATTTTGTTTTTAGGACATAGTCAAAAATGTATCAAAATTTTGCCATTTTTTTGTCAAAATGAATGTTGTGTAATCATTTTGAAGTGAGTTCATTTATCCAAAACTGATTTGAAAGTCCAATTTGTATTAAGTTGATCAAAACTTAGTTCTTTTGAAATTCTTTTGCCATAAATTATATTCCCATTTTTTAAACTTAGAATAAAGGTTTATTAGACTTTGCATTTTTGTAAACGGTTTTGAGTTATTCTATTTATATGCTTGACAAAAAAAAATGTTTGAGTTTTTAAGTCCGAGGTTTTGGAAATCACGTATGGGGACCTAAAGTCGACTAAACGGCATAAGAACCGTTGTCCTAAGGCAGGTAATTCCAACCATAAAATATTTTCACTCTAATATGAGTTTTAATACAAGTTTTTCACAAATACAACAAATTGAAACAATAAATAAGTAATGGAGACTAAGTTAGACTAGGGGCGTACCAAGCCCCTAATTGGCCATTTTCACCCATGGTTGGGCCTTCTGCGCGCCTCGCTATTTTCTTCGTCTTTCGGACTCTATTCGAAATAATTTTCCCATTTGGGCCTTAGGCCCAATGGGGGGGGGGGTGGGGGGTTTGGAGTCAGACCCGAGCAGCCACGTACTTTTTTTAGCACAGCCTAGCACCAAGAATGAAATTGAGAGCCTTCTCCCTTTCCCAAACTTCAGCCAACACTCTCAAAAATAAAACAACTAGTTTTCACTTACCGAAACAGAAAATAAACAAATTTTCAACTAAAGAACTTTGCTTAAAACTCAAAATTATATCAAGTTAAAAGCTTTATGTTTCTACTGATTTGTCAAGCGGCCAAAAACTTCTCTCTTCTTTTTCTTTGGCAGTATGGGGTTCTATTTATAGAACCCCCAAAACACCAACAAAACACTACATGTTTGATGTGGGAAAACCACATGTTCCAAGTACTAAGTCTCAGATTCATAATGAAAGGTTCAGATTTACCAAAATTTCCAATCAATGGCTAAAACAATGTCTAAAAATTGCAAGAAAACTAAAATATAAAGAGAAAATAAAGGATTGTACCTTAGGGGCTGTTTGGATGATTTTCGAGAAAAATATGAGAAAAAAGGACGAAGCTTTTAATGCTTCGTCCTCTTCTCAACCACCCCAACGACGTCACAGTGGTGGTGAATAGTGGTCGGCAATTTGACCCTATGCAAAAAGGGGGGAAAAGGGGTAAGAAGGGTGAGAGAGCGGCCAGGGTTTCACCCTAGCCCCCTTATAAATAATAACAAATGAACCCCCGGTTTGGGCATTATACCGAGGGAGTATTATATTGTCTCATGGGCCGGGTCAGCCCTTTGTGGGTTCGACCTGGCCCTATAATTTTTTTAAATCTGAAACCTTTTTGTATATCACGCATGTATACGTGCGTATATCGAGTGCATATATACTCGTAGGGGAAAAATAAGTAATTCAGTAAAATAGGTCATTATTTAAAGTAAATAGTTGTAACAAGAAATAATTAAAACAAGGTCAAACAAATGAGTAATTAAATAAACAAGCGGTTTAAAAAAAAAACATTTTGCAGAAATAGCCTTGAATCGACCCTTAACAGAATGAAGGTTGCAATTATGGCCAACCTTTGTAATTAATTACATAAATACCCTTGCAATTAAGCATTTGCAAATGTAGGCTTATTTTGGTATTTAATTTAACCAATTAAGACTAATTTGTATTGTCGTCCTTAATTAATTTGCCCACGGCCTGGAAATTTCAATTAAGGCCATTTAGAATTCAGATTTTGCAAAATTGACCCCATCTATATTGAACCATGAGTTGGTTAATTATGAGGTGGTCATATATGAAAGAATAACAATAATTAAACTAAAATCACAATTTTAAAACAATTTTGCCAAAATTGGCACAAATATGCACATATATCATAAGTCAAAGCTGGAGGGGTAAAATTGTAAACTCTTTCGATCACTCAAATTCCTCGGATAGAGATACGTAAATTGCCTTTTATCTAATTTTCTTGATTTTTTTCTGAATTAAATGAACAATTATTTGAAATTGTTCTACTGCTGATAAACTATAAAAATATTGTCAAATGTTGTAAAATTGCTGATAAATTTCTGAATAATTAGTAAAGCTCTGAAGCCCCCCCCCCCCCCCCCCCACACACACACACACACACTCACAATTAATTTACGAAAGTAAAATAGTAACCTGAATAATTGTTTAAAATTATTCAGAATTTCTGTGAGTGTGCAAAATTATCTTGTTTATTATCTGTCATACCCCAACTTTTGATAGGGCATGATGGGCACCCGACCCCTACTTAGGGCCGAGCGAACCCGCTGATCCTCGTGATACTCATAATCTTACGGGACTCTTAAATCATGAAATGAATGCATAATGTAAGCTTTTCAAAAAGAACATGCTTTTCGTCCTTCTCAAATCAAGTAAAATCTGTAACGTAATGCATAATGATACATCGGCTTACAGAGCCGCTTACAGGACTGACATGTTATATACGTGACTCTGTCTGCAAAGTCTCTAACATAAATCAAGATACCATAACCTAGGTACTCTGACTCGGCAGCACTCCGGAAGGAAATGGGGCTCGCCAATCCTGCTCGAACATCTTCTACTAGCATCCTCTACTCATCTGTATACACCTGCGTGGCATGAAACGCAGCCCCCGAAGTGTTACACCTCGAAAATTCCCCTTAGCGTACGGTGAATAGATCATCGAAGGGTACGACGTATACGAGGTATGGGGATAAGCGAGAGGTAGTAATTGATGGTCCTAATTAAGATTTCCAAAGACATTCGGAAAGCGTATGAAAGAAAGTTGCTAAGGGGTTTCAGTCGCATGTCGAGTAACGAATAAGAATTTCGAGTGTTGAACTAATGGTGTATGAATGATGCCCTAAGGAAGAGTTATAACGTCCCTTGGAATGGTATTGAAGTAAGGAACAAGTGTTAAGAAGGTTCCATAAGGATCGGAGATCAAACGGAGTCGACGAAACGATCCTCGGAAAAGCTGAGATAACCTACGCGACATCCGGCCGTATAAAATGTATGGACCGTATGTCCAACCGTAGATTCAGTCCAGTAGAGCATACTTCACTGGACCAGATCTACGGCTAGACATACGGACCGTATAAAACATACGGACCGTATGTTGGTCCGTATATCTTGGTCGGGCCTGAACGTTGAATTATATAAGGGACCACTTTCATATTTCATTTTATTTCATCTCCACCTCCACCATTCAAGAAACCTTCTAGAGAGTTCCAAATATTTCATC
>NW_026726143.1:0-60676 GCF_029784015.1 Lycium ferocissimum
AGTCTCGGTGAATTATTTTCCGAAAAAGAGTCCGGGTTCGCCCCCGCATGGGGGTCGGTGCCCATCACACCCTAGAAAAATCAAAGGTGTGACAAAGTGGCATCGTAGCAGGTGTCCGTCCTATGTGGGTTGTCTCGTAAAGTCGTGTCCAGCGCAGTCCTGTTTATGGTGCGAAGCGCGCACATCTATAAACAAGAGGCTACGGGCATCTAGGGATTGTTGACCTTCTTTCGTCTTAGATCGTGCGATAGAGCCAAGTCATAGGAGGATGAAATTCCTATATGTGGGCCCTACATACGATGGAAGAAAGTAAGGGATGACATGAAAGTTACGTAAAATGAATTTTGATATATTTGTTCCGCTACCGGAAATTGGAAGCTTTGAAACGGCGGGAATGCGTCATATAATTGTACGTTCCCGTGAGGTATCGTCGTATTTGCTATGTACAAGAGTTTGAATTGTAAAAATGGAAAAGAGATTTTGCTAAAATTGTTAATTAGAATATTTGGTTAGATACGTCAAAAAGGGGGAAAGAAATATCAGGAAGTAGACAAAATGAGATGCGCTGTTTAGAAGAGTTATGGATTTGGGTATGCCGTGAAAAATGATTATAGGAAAGACAGTTAACAGTTTGAAAGATCGAGACGAATCGCATTCAATGCTTAGTAGCAGCAAAGCCTGTTGGCGGATTTAAGGACAACCGACAATCGAATTTGCGGTGAATTATTATGTAGGGGTGGTAGGTGAAGACCTAAACAGACAACACCCGAAATAATTATAAGTAATGACGACGAAGGTGTATATCGTTATTATTGGGAATCTCGAGTTTAGAACGAAAGATGAATATTGTGAATGTTATGGTAAAACAAGAATTATGGAAAAAGTCTCGAAATCAGAGACTTCAATTTGTTCCAAATAATGTAATAAAGGTCATGTGATAGAGCGGACACGATTATACCGGCAAGAGCATCATATTGCACCCGAGTTTCAAGGTTAAGCGTGCTACGACTGCAGCAATTGGGATGGGTGACCCCCCTGGGAAGTGCATTAAGGGTTCCATAAATGTAGATGTATAAGATGAACGGGAAATTAGGATAACCCAATGGAAATTAGAATATGTGGAATAGTTAGAAAGCTTAATAAGGATGGCCACGAAGATAAGTAAAACTTAACGGCGAAGGTCAAATACAGACACAAATTATGTGACCGGAACACACGGGTAAAGCGTGAACAAGAAAAGTGAGCTATCAAGGTACGAAAGAGACTTACCATGTTCCGTAGGAAAGTGTGGGATAGAGATTATATGTTAACGGAAATAAGGATGAGAACATGTAAAGAAAGAGTAGTATACTATGTTGGATCAAAGTTTTGAGAGATACTTTCCACGCCATCCGTAAGAGGTAGTATTTTTATTTGGAAAAAAATCTTGCTTTGAAAAAGCATATACGAGCGACAAATTCGCGAGTCGTATAAATGAGCTAAAATATATTCCAACCATATTGTGTCTTAGAAGGAGGCCCACGTTGACGGACGATAATGCTCGATAACCGAGTGCGATCACGATGAAAGCGGGTGCAAAGCATACGAGTAAGTAATTGTGACTTAAATAGTTCGCTCGGAACTCAAGAATAAATCTCGAAGGTAACTTATGCGAATCCCGCACTAGGATGCCCCAGCTCCCGTCGCCCTAGTTCCTTCCTACGGGGATTGAAGAATGTCCTTGTGCCAACGCTTATCAAATTGTGGTTAACGAGCTAGAGATGGAATTCGCGGAAGAAAAATATATATGTCACACCCCAATCTTGATTAGGGTGATGGGCACCCGACCCCGTAACCGAGCCGAGCGAACCCGCTAACCCTTACTACGTACTTGAAATTTTTTTTTTTTGAACCTCTAAGTCAGTGTATACAATAAGGTTACTAAAACATACTTTTTGCTTTTAAATCAAGTAAACATGTCACCGTACAAACTTGTATTATAATACAAACCGACTCCCAAAACCCACGACTCGTCCGCAAAGTCTCTAACCGTAATCGAATCCCGGCACGTATACTCCGACTCGGCTTCACCTGTGCCAAATGGAGCTTCTGCCAACTTCGCCGGGAACATCTTTTACATTAACTTCGATCCGTCCGGGTGCCGTCTCATTCAAAGATATATATATATATCAGCGTCTATAGCGCTCTGATTCTTTTTGTCACATGCACACACTTATATCATATATATTTACCAGCGTCTATAGCGCTCTGGTTCTACTATTCTATTCCATGTATATTTACCGCCTATATAGCGCTCTCGGTTCTATTATTATATATATGTATGTATGCCGGGGTTCACACATCAATCGGGGTCATAAAGCACAATTCCCTCTTTAGAATCCTTAATAGTCATTAAGACTTTCAATATTGTAAAACTTGATTTTTAAAGAAAGGAAATATTTTGGAAAACAGTTATAAACTTTTTGTAAGGAAAAAATCATGACTGGAGTCAAAAGTTTAGTTAAAACCACTACTAATTTGATAGTAGGAACGATAACCAAAAACTTTTATTAGCTATAGCATGGAAATAAGCTTAATGTAACGATAAGAAGGATTTGGGAATAGTGGGCCCGCCTCGGTCGAATGAGGCGGCGTACACAATTTACGTGTAAGACGTTTCATGACATTGCTTATGAGAGTTTTAAGGTAATCGGGTCTCTTTTATGCAAGTTCTAAAGGTCTAAGAAGTTTTCCAACATTTCGCACCATTTCTAGTTCAATCTTACCGAACGAATAGTGGCGAATTTCAATCTTGGATTTCGAGAAAAGGAATGATCCCCGAGGCCCGTATCCAACTTAGTACGTCTAAGACATGCCATAGAAAGAAGGGTGAAGTCTTACATACCTCTTTCTCTCGCTCCTTCTGCTACTCCGAATCCAAGCTGCAAATCCGCCAAAATCTATGATTTGGTCACATTTACCAATTGTCAATTTGAGCATCTAGAAGTTAGAATTCAAAGTAATCATTTGTCTACCGAAATTTCGGCAGCACTTCCCCCCGTAAATATACCATGCCACCAAGTTTAACTCGGCCGATTTCAATCAACAACAATCCCGGAATACAACCCGGCCAAACTAACCACAATCAAACCAACAATCATAATAACAATATCAATTCACAACATTTTCAAGACTTTCCAACCCAAATCTTTCAAATGTCTTAAGAACACCAACAATGCATTTATTTCTTTCAACTTCATAAACTGTATCAACAATCCGCATGCTAGCAACATCACTTCCACAAATTCAAGAAAACATATTGAAATCACATGGAACTCCAAATCAGCCCACATGGTTCTACATCTTCAACACAAGTTATTAAACCTTTATTTTTACCACATAATCCACAAGAAACAACGACCAAACGTTACATATAATTTGTTCATCATACTCCCTCCAAAACAAATTTCCCCCCACGGCTACACACACAACATTCAAGGTTCCATAATTTTCCATTCATTTCAACACATTACAACAATCAACATATCAATTAAAATTGATTCATCACTCCTAGACATACACACACATACACACGGCCTACACCATGCACCACACGGCCACAACCACAACTTCCATATTTCCATAAATTTTCATCCGTTTCTATACTCTACAATATGTACCAAACATCCATAACTTAATAATCAATTACTAGATAATATCAATTCATCACTTTACTCCAACACAACACATATATTCCGCCAACATACAACATGCATATTTCCATGTTTTTCATCCATTTCCATATACTACAACATTCACAATCACCATAACACATCTAAAAGAGGATTAAAACTCACCTTTCTCACTTAGTTCTTCAACATGACTTAAGTGGGGAATTGCATGAACAAAGGCTTGGCTTGCCTCAACAATTGCTCCATGATGATTAGCATCTTCCAAAGGGTAGAAAACATAGAAGAAAATAATTTTTCTTGATCAATTCCTCATGGCCAATTTTTTTCACCATGGCCGAATGCCTACTATACTCCCTCTCTTCTTGTTTTTTTTTCTTTCTTTCTTGAATTAAAAGATGAATATATATATATATGCACATCCTCCACCACTTTTCATATTTGCACTTAAGTTCCTCAAGTATGGCCTTGTATTCTCTTTCTCCCTTTCTAGACTTTTCTTCTTTTTTCTTGATTTTTCTTTTCTTTTCTTGATTCTTCTTTAAGCTTAATCAAAGAAGACTAATTGTCTTCTTGAAGAAGCTTTGGCCCCCACATTTTTAAAATTTACAAATAGCCTCCATTACTTAAAATAAAGGCATATAGTGCACGGCCAACATGGCCCCTTCATGAATTTTTCTTGAACTTTATAAAATTACCATTTTGCCCCTTGACTTCCACAATATTACCACGGCCCATTTTACGAATTTCTCTTCTTGCCCTAAGCCTTTCTCAATATCCCCACAATGCCAATACCCATAAATAATATTCCTAACAACTCGGACATTAAAATTATTTTTGAACATAGTCTTGACCTTAATTTCTTACCATTATCCCACAACGTCCGAACGTACGAAATACGGGCTATAACAATATAGATGAAGAAATAAGAAGAGTACCAATGAAAGCACTCAAGACGGGCATAATTGATTGACTATGAACTTGAGATAAATGGAAAACACATAGTTATGGACAAAAGAGGTAGGGCGACAAAAGGTCATCAAACGAGACCACTACTAAGATGAAGTTAGTATGACTTCGGGTAAAAGTGTAAGTTAACAATGAGTATATGGAAGGGGTGAGAGAACATGAAGCATAAGGAAATACGACATATTACGTATATATGACCTTATCGTGGAAGCAGCGAAAACCATAAGAAGCAAGCATTGAGAATTTGTGACATGACTGATATGTTGTAAGTTTATTGGGAAAAGTAGATGGTACCTACCTTATGGGAAGGAAGATGGTATTGTCAGAAAGCTTGGAATATTTATCGTCAAAATACAAATGTTACGAAATGAAGAATTTGAAGCGAATAGGCGCACTAACTAACTTTTGACGGAATGAATGCAATACGATTTGGATATATTGTTACTACAATGACGTTATCCGAACACTAAATCACTAATGGGAATTATTAGAGTGTGGCTCTGACCAATTGTTACAATAGCGATATTGCCTGAGCCCTAACCATCAGACTAGATTTTGTACAAGATATTGGAGGAAACTTTACCGTTTCACGAATGTGTTAGAATTTCATACGGGGGTAATCTAAGTTATAGAAGGAAAAAAAATGGATACGGTATGGTATGTTAAATGTATTCGAAAAGAAACATATGAGTTTGGAAATTTTAAATGGAGACATGAGATGGAAAGTAGATGGACAATGATAGGGGAGCACCCTGAAGGGGGGAAGCGGATAAGAGAAACGCAAAGGTAAGACGAAAATCAACTGATATTGCGGCACGTTTAATGTGAACGCTTGAATTTTCTGCGAGATCCTATGCTGAAACCAGTTGGTGAACTCTGAAACTGACAACAAACGAATGGGAGCCAAGACGATAATTAAAGTGGTACTAGGGATTGTCGGTGAAGGTTGTGAGTAATATGATTCCAGGTAGTGGATGCTTGTAAAAAGAGAAAGGAATACGACAAATAGAACCAGCGCATTTTGGTACGAATGGGATATGTAAGATAGAATGAGTCAGAAAAAGGGGAGATTATGTTTGAGGTCGAACCTACTTTCTGTAAATTATGTAAGAATGGTCATGTAACCCATGAACATTTGCACAATAAGCAAACCAAGTGAGTACATGATTGATAAGAAATGTGAGGATCCAATAATAACAGTATGATTATGATATTTTGAATATGGTACAGGAAATGCAGAAATGGTCAAGACCGTGTTACCAAAATGAAATGGGTACTAAAAGTAAGCGGAACTTGACCAGGATCAAGTAAAGATTCCCCCCAATACTGATTGTAAGACAAAAGAAGAAGTCAAGGGAAAAACATAAAGGTTAGTAAAGAAACGCTAAGGTGCTTCTTGGGTTAAATTGCATATTTTCGCATATTCTCGTAGAGATTACAATATAATCAAAGGCGAAAAGGAGATTAAGAGCAAAATCGCAAAAAGGGAAGGTGAGAGAGTTTGAATCAGAGACATCGGAGTGATATGAAGTAAATGCCAAAAAAAAAAAAAAAAAAAGACAGATGAAATTAAGAAGACTATGGAATGGTTAAACAAGATTACCAGAACTATGTAGAATTATACCTCAAGGAGGTAATGAAATTTCGTAAAGGTCCACGCCTATTATGTCAAACAAAATACCCAGCATATGGTTAACCTCTGGAGTTCTGTCTGGAAGAAATTAGGAATACAAGTAAGTTTTAAACCAACGTCTGCTCTTGAACTGACGGCCAGGCTAAGCGTGTTACTGAGATGTTAATAATAAGTTGCGAACCTGTGTCATTGTTTTCCGAAGAAGTGGAAATAAACACTTGCCACTTATTGAGGTTGTTGATAATAACAAAGATCCGGAAGACACTATATAAGGCTCTGTATGGCTAGAGGTGTACGTCGTTAACTGACTAGTTTAATAGCGACAAGGTTAAGTTACGTAGTCTGGACATAATCCATCGAGCAGTCAATAATGTGAAACTCATTCGGGAACAGTCATTAGCGACTCAGAGCTGACAGAAATTATATACAGGTGATCGTTGTCGACGCTTAGAACTCCGGATTGGTAACGGGACATTTTTGGAAATATCACCCATGAGAGGTTATGAGAAAAATATAGCCGAGATGTCTTAGATTTTATCGAATCATTCGTGAAGTAGGCAAGGCTTTCTATGAATCAGATTTACTATCTAATTGAGAAGCGATGCATCTAGTGTTCCGCGTGTCTATGCGTCGTAAATACATTGTGACTTCATAATATTTCTCCGTGGAGGAACATTCAAGGAATAGAAGAGCTGTCCTACGGGGAACGGCCAATGGCGGCCCTAGTTTGGCAGGAAAGAAAAACTGTGTGATAAGGATGTGGTTCCCATTAAGGTACTGTTTGGCAGAATAGTAGTAAGGAAAGGTGACTTAAGAAACTCCAAAGTAGATGAAAAAAGAAGTACCCCCACTTGGTTCCTATACCTGCGGATAATTAGAATCACTTATTTGATTGTGTTGAGTAGTGCACGAGTTGTGTGTGATAACCGTACAAAGAGAACTCCCCCAGAAACACTTGTAAGCCCCTATAAGGCTAGTTTAACATTCGAGGATGAATGTTCTAAAGGGGGGGAGGATGTTATACCCCGTATTTTGCGCGTTCGGATAGTTTGGGATAATTGTGTCAAGTTAAGGACAACGCAATGAATTGGTATTGTTTGGTTCATAAGTGGGTTATGAAACTTTTGGATGTGGAAATATTGGAAAAGTCTAAGGGAAAAATTGGAATTACAAAAATGGTTTCATGAATTATCCAACAAATGGAATAAGTAATTGGGCTTGAAAAAAAAAAGAACAAGCAAAGCCCAAGTGAGAGGCCCAACCGGCCATAGAATGAAAAAAAGAAAGAAAATGGGCCAAGCCCATGAAGGGGCCAAAGTTTGCAAATTAAATAAACAAGGGGCCATTTGTTATTCTAGAGTTTTCAAGAAAAAGAAAGAAAGAAAGAAGGAGAACAACAACCATGGCCATTCGGCCATGGTCTTCAAATTTGGTCCCCTCAAATTTTGTCCCCAAAAATTATTTTCTTGTTGTATTCCTACTAATTCAAGGGTCCTCTACAATGTGGTATAATTGTTTCGGAAGATAAGTCGTTCGTTTCGTCGTTTTCGCATTTGGGACAAGTAAAGAAGTTGAAGGAAAAAGGTAAGATTCAATCCTTTTTTATATGTTATGAAGGATTCATTTGTGTTGTAGTATGTGGAAATGGATAGAATGCATGAAATTATGGAAGTTTGCATGGTATTTGTGTGTGTGCATATGTGGCCGTGTGTATGTGCTAGTGTATAAATGAAGTAGGTTGGACTTTATGTTGTATTCTAGTTGTGGTTATTATGGAAATTGTATTGGAAATGAAAGTTGAATGAAAATGGGATGAAGTTGAAAATTGCATGTTGGCCGTGGCCTATATATGGGTGGAATGGTGATGGATTTATTTTGTGTAACATGTTAGTTGTGTTGTTGTGATCATTACAATGTGATTTATTTTGTGTAACATGTTAGTTGTGTTGTTGTGATCATTACAATGTAAGTGAAGCATATATGGGGTAAGTTGGCATGAAAATGGAATGTAGAGAAATTATGTCATATTAATGCGATTTTATGATATTAAGACAATGAAGTTGAGAAAGTGTAGATTGTTGTTATTGGAGATGAATTAGTAAGTAGAAAATGCGTTGGAATGCTTTCGTTGCATGTATGAGAATTTTGGATTGAATATGGAAATTGATGGAATTGTTGAATACTGGATATATAGCTTGGAATGCTCTTAGTTATGTTTGAATGATCTTAAACTAGTATGTGAACATGAAAATATGGATATTGACTTATAAGTGTAAAGTTGGATTTGGAGTTGTTGCATTATTTGGGAAATAATACTATTGGCGCTAGAATGCGTTTCTAGTCGATTGTTGATGTTGTTTATATTGTTGTTGGTATGGTTGTTGTTGTTTTGGGCCGAGTTTGAATCTCGGGATTTTGTATGTATAGGGGAGATGCTGCCCAAATTTTTATAGACAAGTATTGATTAAGATTGAAACTTTAAGCCTTATGAATAGCAATTGGTAAATGTGACCATTTGTAGGTTTTGGACGAAATGGGATTTGAACTTTGGCAAGCGTAAAGGGCGAGAAAGGTATGTAAGGCTCCACCCTTCCTTCTTTTGGCATGTCCTAGATGTAATAGGTTTGAAGTCGGACCTCGGGGACGATTCTACTCTTTGGAATCTACGTCCAAATTTACCCCTTTTCCATTTAGTAAAATTGAATTAATTAATTTGTAAACAGTTGGAAAAACTGTTTAAACATCTAGATTTTTCACAAGCTGAATCTGACTATCTTAAAACTCTTAAAAGTGACATTGTGAAAACTAAAGTACGTATTATGTGTACACCACCTCATTTGACCCGAGGTGGGCCCGCTATTCCCGAGTTTTTCCGTAGTATTTCATTTGACTCGTTTTGAGTAGAATGCAAAAGAAAACTTTTGGCTATTTTTCTAACTACTTTATGACAGCCGTTTTAATTATTTTAAAGAGTCTCACAGTATATTCTGAAAAATGAGAACGATTTTAGAAAGATTATTTTTGACATAATCCGTCGTGACATCCGAAAGTCATATACTTTGATCATCGTACAATTCCCTTCGTATGATTTGTTATCCAAGTTATGTTATCGAGTTCTGTATAAGTTCTATATTTTGATATATATAAATGACCCCTGAAGTTCTATTTTGATAAGAATCCTCTGCGGCCTTCGAAAGGTATGTCTTGTGCCTCGTCCGGGACCTTTTTTCATGATATGTCGTTTGATTATTCCGTCCGATCTTCGTTGTCACGAAAGGTATGATACTTGTACCGAGCACCCTTACCTATCACCGTACCCGTACCTCTTAGCAAGTCGTATAAACAAGACCGTGTTTTTTTTTTTTTTTTTTTGAACTAAACATTAACATTAGCAAAGCATTATGAACATAGACTAATTAGCTTCACTATCGCTTTATACAACAAAGATTAAGATGCCAAAATACCACATATTTAACTGTACATAACTGACTGTACATATCTGTCTACGAGCCTCTAGACATAGTACACTTATACATAGGAAGAGCCGAGTACTGTCGTGCTCAAAAATATATACACAAAAGAGTACCACAGAGATGAGGCTCCGGAACAACTGGAGCGCTGTCAAGTACGGCTGGTAAGGCTCCTAAGGATCAAATCCGCCTGTCTGCTGACCTGCGCGGCATGAAACGCAGCGTCCACAAGAAGGGACGTCACACGAACAAGAAATACCGAGTATGTAAGGCATGAATAGTAATATGTGAAAAACATGAATCATGTATAATAACATAAGGAATTACCACACATGTCCTGGGATAGAAACATGACCTGTACATATAAGTGCCCTTGGGCAGATGCCGTGCTTTCTTAGCTTTCCTTACTCGTATATATACATACATACATAAAATTTGAATATATCATATTGCCGAGGCGTCGGCAGCCGATCCATTTAGCCATACATCCCGCGTCCGGGCATCCCGCGTCCGGGACGATATCATGTCATGTAATGCCAACTGATCAGGTGGATATGTGTATATAACGCTCTGCCCTTATCTCCATCTTCCCCGTACATCTATGCATATATCATGTATAATTATCGGCGTCTATAGCGACCTGGCTCTTTCATCATATACATATGCTCATATCATATACATATATCAGCGTCTATAGCGCTCTGCTCCTTTTTGTCATATGCACATACTTATATCATATATATATATATATATATACCAGCGTCTATAGCGCTCTGATTCTGCTATCATATACATATACTTATATCATGTTCATTTATCAGCGCGTATATAGCGCTCTGATTCTGTTATCATTATCGTCGTAGAAGTATTCTCATTAAAGTAGTTACAACACTTATCGTTTAATAATCAAGGCACTAAAGAAAATCCGGGAACCGTGGGCCCGCCGAGTCAAATGAGGTGGCGTACACAACTTACATATAATACGTGTCATGACGTTACTTATGAAGGTCTTAGGGTAATCGGGTCTCATCCTTGCAAGTTCTAGGATATGTAGACATTTCTTTCACAATTCAAGCACTTTTGGTTCAATCTTACTGAATGAATAGTAACTATTTTCAATCGCGGATTTCTAGAGTTAGGAAAGTCCCCGAGGCGCGAAATCAAGCCTATACGTCTAAGACATGCCAAGAAAGGAAGGGAAAACCTTACATACCTCTTTCTGCTTCTTTAGCTATTCCGAATCCACGTCGCAATCTCGTCAAAATCTGCGAATTGGTCATGTTTACCAAAACTCTTATTAGGGTTCGTAGAGTTGAATTCTTAAGGAAGCACTTGGCTACCGAAATTTCGGCAAAGACTTCCTCTGTAAATATACCATCCTCAACATTCAACATAGCCAAATTCTCATCAACCACAATCCGGGAATTCAAACCCGGCCAAACTATTAACATAATTCAACAATCATACTAGCAATTCACATATTCCATTCAAGATGCATGATCTCAATTTACTACTTTCTTCGGAACCTTCCGACTTCAATGAACACAATAACAACCTTACAATATATATTCTAACGACATCATACTAATATCATTACATGCTATCCATGCAAGAACATTACTTTTCAATATACAAAAGCTTCCAATTATCAACATACACCACACGGCCACACACCATAATTTCCAACTTCCACTAATTCATTCAACTCTCACTTCTAATACAAATTCCACCATAACTACAACTAGATTACCACATAAAATTCAATTCATATTTCCTACACATTGACACATACTCACGGCCAACTTTCAAACAACACACCCACTTCACAAACTTTCATATTTTCATAAATTCTACTCATTTCTACATATCATTCACAACCATAACAACCAAACACTAGACAACATAATTGAATCATGACTCCTACACACATATATATATGCACGGCTACATGCAATATTTCTTTCCTTCATGAATTTCATCCATTTTTGTACACTACAACACGCATAAATATTCATAACATCTAAAGGAGATGAATTCTCACCTTCTTCCTTAGTTCTTCAACTTGCTTGAATTTCCAACTTGCATGAACTTGTGCCTTTCTTGGTCTAATGAACCCTCCACCTTGTTAAGCACCCTTTACTTGATAGAAAATGATTTTTGAAAATTTTTTGCAAATTTTCTTGGAAATTTTCTCTATGGCCGAATGGCCTAGGGAGTTTTTCTCCTCTCTCTCTTGTTCTTGCTTTCTCTTGAAATGTCTAGAAAAAAAAAATGAGATGAACAAGTCATCTTTTCTCTTATATACTTAGTCCCTTCCAATGAGAATTAAACAAATTCTCCCTTACTTGGCTTGAAAATATTTGGCCAAATATTACTAGTGGGGGCCACGGCCAAGTGGCCCCTTTTCTTGAAATTTCTAGCAAATTTTTCTCATTTCATGAAAAATATTTCCCTTCGTTCCAAATTTGCCCCTAGCCTTTCTCCGTATTTCCATGAGTCGTATTGCAAATTTTCCTTTATGCCCTTGACCTTCCTCATTAATTCCACTTCTAAATTTTTCACAAGCAACTCATATGCCAAACAAAATAAAATGTGCCCTTGCTTATTGTCTTCCCGCGATTGTCTTGAATTATCCGATTGCATAAAATGCGGGATATAACATCCTCCCCCCCTTTAGAACATTCGTCCTCGAATGTTAAACTGACCTCATGGTGCATTATAATACTTCGGGGAGGTCTCCTTCGTAGATATCTCACATATCGCTCAACGTATCCGCTTTAAGTCCAACATGTCTTCCTCTTCTGCTAGTTTAGTCCGTCTCCGCCTACATGACTTTTATAGGGTTTCTAACCACTCTCCACACTGTAATTTACACTGGGCTACCTAATTTTACATTCGTCTCTTGTTCCCACATTTATGGAATTTTCAGCATATTTCCCAGGGGGTCACCCATCGTGAAATTGCTCTCACCCTAGCACGCTTAACCTTGAAACTTTAATGCATTTCAGCGCCTTAGCATTAGCATTTCGCTTCTACTCCCTCGCACTGCTTATATCACATAATATGGAACGAGTTGGGGTCTTAGCAGTTTTCAAAACGCCCACGTAACACATCTTCTCCTTTATTTACAGTTCTACCCTCCGCAATCTCTAGTATTCATTTTTACTTGTACGTATGGCTACTTTCCGTCCTAATTCCCGAATCCTTAATGTTATGGTCAGCAATACAAAAGACAACGTAGGATAAGATAGAATTCGAGTCAACTGACACGCATATCATAGAAGGTGCCGAAAAAGTACCTGTGGCCGCATCTGCGGAAGGCTCAGGGTCCTGTCGCCCTGTCAGTGCATATAGGCGGTGGGGAGGGCCGGCTGAACTGGATGCTCCTCCTCTACCTCGACCACGTCCCGCTGGAGCTTGGGAAGTCTGTCCGGGAGGGCGTACGGTCGACGATGAACCAACCGCGGACCCGGCGGGCTGGGCTTGGTCTCCCTCGTACCTCAATGGGCAATCACGCATCAGATGGCCAACCCGCCCACAAGTATAACAACCACCTGTACCTGCGCGACACTCTCCAGAGTGTGGCCTACCACATCGCGCGCACCGTGGCGGGGGTGGCATCATTCTGCTAGAATCAGCTCTATTCTGGGACTCTGAAGCTCTATCAGCAAACTGAGGGGGTGCACTGGCCGCTGATTGGCCTGAATACCTAGATTGCTCCTGTGCCTGTCCCCCTCTATACTCGCTTCTAGCCCTGGGAAATCTGCCCCTTTTCTGGAGCCCCTATCTGGATAGCGCTCTTCTCCGCGTAGCCGGTGTTGCTCCTCCGTGTTTTGGGCACGGGCCCGTATGCGAGCAATAGTCATCCCATCCTGGAGTGAGGCCGTCAAGCACTCCTTAATTATATGCGGCCCCAACCCACTCACAAATCGATGTACATGATCCCCCATATCAGCGATCATGGCTGGGGCATACCTGGCCAGCGAGTTAAAGCGGAGGCTGTATTCCCTGACGCTCATATTCCCTTGCTTGAGATTTAAGAACATATCAGCTCGAGCTCGTCGAACTTCCGGCGGCAGGAAATGTCGCAGAAATGCCTCAGTAAACTCCTGCCAAACCGGGGGAGGGGCATTTGCTCCCCTAGGATCTCCAACTATCATACCACGGACCTGCTACATCCCGCAACTGTATATGATGCCAATTCCACCGACTCGTATCTGAAGCATGTATTATCCTCGTGTCCTTAGCATCTCGTCTATGAAATTCTCGCGGTCTTCCTCTCGGTTTTGACCCATAAAACTCCGGGGGTCTTAGGGCGATAAAATCACGGGCCCTAGCACTTACTGCCCTGTCTCCCAAGTCCGTATCTTGCCGCTGAGCCTGTGCGGCAACTAACTGAGTCAATAACTGGATGGCCTCTGCCATCGGCTGGCCCGGAGCTGCTGTCTCGCCCTCCTGGGCTGCCCTAGCTTTCTTCTTTGGCGGCATTACTGAAACCATAACATAGGATTAGGAAAGGAATATGGAAACCTCGGTAGCATAGCTCTATCGCACGATCTTAGAATACAAAGAAGGTCATATTTCCTAAATGCCCTGTAGCCTCCTCGTTTATAAGTGTGGCGCGCTACACACCCATAAGCAAGACTCTACCGGACACGGCTCGTAGACAAACCCCTAGGACCGAACTCGCTTTCCGATACCACTTCTGTCACGACCCGTCTAGGGGCCGTGACGAGTACCCGATACTTGTACCGAGCACCCCTTACCTATCACTGTACCTGTACCTCTTAGCAAGTCGTATAAACAGTACCGTGTTTTTTTTTTTTTTTTTTTTTGAACTGAACATTAACATTAGCAGCGGCATTATGAACATAGACTAATTAGCTTCACTATCGCTTTATACAACAGCATTAAGATGCCAAAATACCACATATTTAACTGTACATAATCGATCGTACATATCTCGTCTACGAGCCTCTAGACATAGTATACATATACATAGGAAGAGCCGAGTACAGTCGTGCTAAAAAATATATACACAAAAGAGTACCACGAGAGATGAGGCTCCGAACAACCGGAGCGCCGTCAAGTACGGCCGGTAAGGCTCCTAAGGATCAAATCCGCCCTCGTCCGCCGACTCGCGCGGCATGAAACGCGTCCACAAGAAGGGACGTCAGTACGAACAGTGTACCGAGTATGTAAGGCATGAATAGTAATATGTGAAAAACATGAATCATGTATAATAACATAAGGAATTACCACACATGTCCTGGGATAGAAACATGACCTGTACATATAAGTGCCCTTGCGGATGCCGTGCTTTCTTAGCTTTCCTTACTCGTATATATACATACATACATAAAATTTGAATATATCATATTGCCGAGGCGTCGGCAGCCGATCCATTTAGCCATACATCCCGCGTCCGGGCATCCCGCGTCCGGGACGATATCATGTCATGTAATGCCAACTGATCAGGTGGATATGCGTATATAACGCTCTGCCCTTATCTCCATCTTCCCCGTACATCTATGCATATATCATGTATAATTATCGGCGTCTATAGCGCCCTGGCTCTTTCATCATATACATATGCTCATATCATATACATATATCAGCGTCTATAGCGCTCTGCTCCTTTTTGTCATATGCACATACTTATATCATATATATATATATATATATACAGCGTCTATAGCGCTCTGATTCTGCTATCATATATATATACTCATATCATGTTCATTTATCAGCGCGTATATAGCTCTCTGATTCTGTTATCATTATCGTCGTAGAAGTATTCTCATTAAAGTAGTTACAACACTTATCGTTTAATAATCAAGGCACTAAAGAAAATCCGGAACCGTGGGCCCGCCGAGTCAAATGAGGTGGCGTACACAACTTACATATAATACGTGTCATGACGTTACTTATGAAGGTCTTAGGGTAATCGGGTCTCATCCTTGCAAGTTCTAGGATATGTAGACATTTCTTTCACAATTCAAGCACTTTTGGTTCAATCTTACTGAATGAATAGTAACTATTTTCAATCGCGGATTTCTAGAGTTAGGAAAGTCCCCGAGGCGCGAAATCAAGCCTATACGTCTAAGACATGCCAAGAAAGGAAGGGAAAACCTTACATACCTCTTTCTGCTTCTTTAGCTATTCCGAATCCACGTCGCAATCTCGTCAAAATCTGCGAATTGGTCATGTTTACCAAAACTCTTATTAGGGTTCGTAGAGTTGAATTCTTAAGGAAGCACTTGGCTACCGAAATTTCGGCAAAGACTTCCTCTGTAAATATACCATCCTCAACATTCAACATAGCCAAATTCTCATCAACCACAATCCGGGAATTCAAACCCGGCCAAACTATTAACATAATTCAACAATCATACTAGCAATTCACATATTCCATTCAAGATGCATGATCTCAATTTACTACTTTCTTCGGAACCTTCCGACTTCAATGAACACAATAACAACCTTACAATATATATTCTAACGACATCATACTAATATCATTACATGCTATCCATGCAAGAACATTACTTTTCAATATACAAAAGCTTCCAATTATCAACATACACCACACGGCCACACACCATAATTTCCAACTTCCACTAATTCATTCAACTCTCACTTCTAATACAAATTCCACCATAACTACAACTAGATTACCACATAAAATTCAATTCATATTTCCTACACATTGACACATACTCACGGCCAACTTTCAAACAACACACCCACTTCACAAACTTTCATATTTTCATAAATTCTACTCATTTCTACATATCATTCACAACCATAACAACCAAACACTAGACAACATAATTGAATCATGACTCCTACACACATATATATATATGCACGGCTACATGCAATATTTCTTTCCTTCATGAATTTCATCCATTTTTGTACACTACAACACGCATAAATATTCATAACATCTAAAGGAGATGAATTCTCACCTTCTTCCTTAGTTCTTCAACTTGCTTGAATTTCCAACTTGCATGAACTTGTGCCTTTCTTGGTCTAATGAACCCTCCACCTTGTTAAGCACCCTTTACTTGATAGAAAATGATTTTTGAAAATTTTTTTGCAAATTTTCTTGGAAATTTTCTCTATGGCCGAATGGCCTAGGGAGTTTTTCTCCTCTCTCTTGTTCTTGCTTTCTCTTGAAATGTCTAGAAAAAAAATGAGATGAACAAGTCATCTTTTCTCTTATATACTTAGTCCCTTCCAATGAGAATTAAACAAATTCTCCCTTACTTGGCTTGAAAATATTTGGCCAAATATTACTAGTGGGGGCCACGGCCAAGTGGCCCCTTTTCTTGAAATTTCTAGTAAATTTTTCTCATTTCATGAAAAATATTTCCCTTCGTTCCAAATTTGCCCCTAGCCTTTCTCCGTATTTCCATGAGTCGTATTGCAAATTTCCCTTTATGCCCTTGACCTTCCTCATTAATTCCACTTCTAAATTTTTCACAAACAACTCATATGCCAAACAAAATAAAATGTGCCCTTGCTTATTGTCTTCCCGCGATTGTCTTGAATTATCCGATTGCATAAAATGCGGGATATAACATCTGTGTATGTGGTACATTTTATATTGCATTTAGTTTCTCACTACTCCGCTCGTGGATGCCTCAATGCTTCCTTCACCGAGCCGGGCCGGGATATGTTATCAAGCGTTTTCCAATCGCATTGTTCGCCGTGCCTCGACGTGAGGGCGGTATACATGTACATGGGTTGTGGAGTATCTTTGTGCCATGTACACTTTGATTTGATATGATATGATATGGCCATCTGATATGCTATGCTATGTGCACATTCTGATATGTTCTGATATGTTGTGGCGCCAGTGTCCGGGGGCGACCACTTTTTGTTTGCCGAGTCCCATAATGGGGCCGGCTATGGCATATTTTCTGTTATGCATTTACCTATGTTTTATGAGTAAGCATTTCTGATACTCCGGCCATTGCATTTCGTTCGTATCCTCTCGTTCGGTATGATTCTGTTTATCATATTTTATGCTTTACATACTCGCACATATTCCATCGACCCCCGTTCTTCGGGGGTGCGTTTCATGCCGCGCGTGTGTACACCCGATGACTAGAAGACAAGATAAAAGATGTTCCGCCGGCATTGGCAAGCTCCTTTTGCTCCCGGAGTGCCGCCGAGTCAAAGTGTGTGTATGCTATATGTTCTCGGTTATCTGTTAGAGACTTTGCGTACGAGTTGTGGGTTCTCGAATGTCGAGTCGGTGAGCGGCTCCATCAGCCGACGTGTCATCCTGTATTTTGCAGTAGATTCCATATGATTACAGATTCTGTTGATTTGTAAACTACAAAAGAAATTTCCGAGATATTTGTTGTATTTGTCATTTTGTCTGATTAAGAGTCTCAGGAATTATGTCTGTAATAAGAGTCTGCGGGTTCGCTCGGCTCCGCATATGGGGTCGGGTGCCCATCACACCCTAGAAAAATCAGGGTGTGACACGAGCGTACTATTCAGACACTAGAAGATATGTTACGGGCCTATATGATTGACTTCAGAGGTAGCTGGGATGATCAGTTGCCACTTATTGAGTTTGCTTATAACAATAGTTACGATTCTAGTACCCAGGTGGTACCGTATGAGGCCTTGTACGGCAGGAAGTGCAGGTCACCTATTGTTTGGTTCTGTTATATCCCGCATTTCATACATTGGGACAATCCAGGTTAACTATGATAAGTTAGGGACAAGATCATTCCGGGATATGAAGTCGGGACTTTTGACCTTCGATTTCGTTTTAAGATCTAATTTGTTCATGAATTTGTTGGCATGGAACAACTAGGAAAATTTGGGACCAAAAGTGGAATAATGGAAAGTTGGGAATTATTGAATTTTGGCCATATTAGCCATGTGGTGTGGAGATGGTCCCACACATTTTTGTGGCCAAATTTGATTGGTCCAACCCATGTGTGGGCCATGGACACATGTATAATATATGTGTAAGCATAAAAGATGACCAAGAAGTCATCTTTCCTCATACTTAGAAAAATCAAGAAACTTGAAGAACAACAATACCAACCATTCGGCCAAGAGAGGAAATTTCAAGACCAAGAATTAGCCATCCCAAAATTATTTCTTCCTAGCAAACCTACTAAGTGAAGGGTCCTCATTAACGTGGAAGTGTTGTTTGGGTCAACAAATCGTTCATTTGCATCCGTTGCTAACCCTAGCCAAGTTGGAAGTTGAAGGAAAAGGTAAGATTTAATCTTGTTTTATGTGTTGTGAGTGATGTGTGCATGTTGTAGTAGATGAAGATGGATGAAATTCATGGAAATATTGCATGTAGAGTGGAGCCGTGTGCATGGTGTGTGTGGCCGTGTGTGTGTGTGTGTTGTTGTGTTGTATTGAAGTAATGAGTTAAAGTCTAGTTAGCATGTTGTGATTGTTGTAGAGTGGAGAAAAGAATGAGAATCATCAACATATGTATGTGGGAGGTGTTGGCCGAATATAGGCCAATTATGTGACAAGAATGAATTAATATTACTTAGTATTTTAGTTGTCGTCGTTATGGATTTTATGGTGAAAGTGAAAGTTTAATGATTTGAATTGATGTTGTAATGGTTACGGGCTGATTTGGAGAATTATGTGCATTTAATGTAATTTTTATATTTATGAGAATGACATTGTTAGAGTGTGGATTATTGGTGCAAATTATGATTCGGAAGTTAGAAGTGTATTATGGATGTGGTCCTCGGGTTTGGGCAGTTTTCGGTTAAATTGGAGAGGTATTTGGGAAGGTTGAAATATTGTGTGAATTGTTTACAATGTTCTTGAATGTTGTTAGTATGAGTTCGGACTAGTATTTGAATGTAAAAGCGTTGATGTTGGCTTGAAGGTAAGCCGTTGAATTGAATATAGTGAATGTTGTTGGGCTATGTTGAAGGAGTATTTAATGTTAGAATGCATTTTGAATTGATTATTGATGTTGCTAGTTTGGTTGTTGGTGTTGTGGTTGTTGATTTGGCCGAGTTGAATTCTCGGGGTTGGTGTATTTACAGGGAAAGTGCTGCCCAAATTTTTGTAGAATTTGGTATTCGTTTGGAATCAGGTCCTAAATACCTTTAGCTAATGTTTGGCATATTATGACGTATTTGTAGATCTTAGAGAGCCCGAAGTTTGAGTTTGGACTAGCTTCGAGGGCGGACAAGGTATGTAAGGCTTACCTTTCTTTCTTTTGGCATGTCTTAGATATGAGTAAGGTATGATATGTTATGAGCCTTGGGGGTAATTCTATTCGAAAAATCCGAACATGTTTATGATTCATATTCGCTTTGTGATGTTGGCATCCTTAATATGGTCAAGCTATGATTCGTATGTCCTTGATATGATTGGATTTGAAATGCTATGTACACGGTTTGTTCCGAAAGGATCTTGTGTCTTTTGTATGACCAAATTTCAAAAGTTGCATAAAAGTTGGTTTTTTTTTTTTTAAAAAAGAGTTTTGTTCCTAAACGATTCCGAAAACTACGAACGTCCGTAACTTTCACAAACAGAATCGGATGGCCTTGATATGCTCAAAAATGATTCCATGATGTATGATGACTATGTTTTCCATAGGCGGGCCCGGCTCGGGTCGACACCCGTTCGTGGGCCCCGCGACTTTCCTTATGTACTTCTGACGATTTTTGAAAGGATATGATATGACTATTATTCCGATTTCAAGTACGATCAGTTTACTTATCTTTGAGTTTGTGATAATGATACGGTAACATATGATGACTATGATTTTCGCAGGCGGGCTCGGATGGGGCTGACGCTCATCCGTGGGTCCCGCGATCTTCTTCTGTACAATTCTGGTGGTTTTTGAAAGAATTCAATATGACTACCTTTCCGACCCCCGAGTATGATTATATGTTTGTCTGTTGAGTCTGAAATAATGATTCGTATACTTATGATTTTGATACGTAACTATGGTTTCTGAAGTTCGGTTCAATATGTTCCCGAGTGATATTCGGAAGAAAATCTGATTTGACTACTGTTTTGGCTTATAAATGATGGTTCGTTTTGATTAACCTATTGAGTCTTTGAAAATGTTTTAAACGGTATTTGGTTACGCACGATTCTGCTCGTGCATTCTGTTATTACATTTTTCACCGAGTCCCTCACTGGAGGGCCGGGACACGTTATATGTTATATGTATGTATTCTGGAATATGATCAGTCGGAATCGGAGCCGGTGGTGGGGCAAACCCAATGGTGGGGCAAACCCAGTGGTGAGGCAAATTCCACACTGGTTTAGGCAAATCCCACATTGGTTTAGGCCAATCCCACATCGGTTAATATCAGCTCATATGATAAGTTATGATGTGTTACGGTATGTATATGATGATTTGTGCATATGGTTTCTCACTACTCTGCTCGTGCGAGCTGTTATTATCTCTTTCACTGCGTCCCGGGCCAGGGCATGTATTCGTGCACTTCATTGCATTGTTCACCGCGTCCCTCACTAGAGGGCCGGGGCACGTTATATTTACCGCGTCCCTTGCTAGCGGGGCCGGGCACGTTATATGATATGATGATATGGAGGAGGTGGCCGGATGGCATATGATGATTCCCTTTACCGCGTCCCTCACTAGAGGGCGGGCACGTTACATGTACATGCATATGATGATTTTACTTACCGCGTCCCTCGTTAGGGGGGTACGTTATATGTATATGATATGATGATTTTACTTACCGCGTCCCTCATTAGATGGCCGGGCACGTTATAAGTAGATGATATGATGATTTTATTACCGCGTCCCTCATTGTTATATGTATATGATATGATGATTTTACTTACCGCGTCCCTCATTAAAGGGCCGGGGCACGATATATGTATATGCATCTGATGGTTTTACCTACCGCGTCCCTCACTAGAGGACCGGGGCATGTTATATCTATGTATGTGTACGAGATGATTTTCTGACTCTGTTCCTCAGTCCCATGATGAGCTGAATATGGAATTGATACGTATAATTTATGGTTCAAAAGCAAGTGTTATGAGTTCTGGTTATTGTATTACTTTTTTTGTTCTCTTCGTTTCGACGGTTCGTTTTACGATATCCCATGCTTTACATACTCAGTACATATTTTGTACTGACCCCCTTTCTTCGGGGGCTGCGTTTCATGCCACGCAGGTACCCACAGATGAGTAGATGATGTTAGCGGAGGACGTCCCAGCTGGATTGGCGAGCTCCATTTCCTCCGGAGTGCTGCCGAGTCTGAGTGCTTTGTATGGTATCTGAGATGTTGGTAGAGACTTTGCAGACAGTGTCGTGTGTGTGATATGTTAGTTTTTAAGCGGCTATATAAGCCGATGTATTATTACGCATTATGTTACGAACTTCATATGTTTACAGATTTCATACGATGCTAGCTTTATTTGATTTGAAAAAAAAAATGATAAAGGCATGTTTGTTTTCGAAGAAAAAAAAATAAAGAAATTTTTCATTATGTACTTGTGTCATGTTCTGCGGGCCCAGTGTGATTATGAGTATGATGAGAGTCGGCGGGTTCGCTCGGCCCTAAATAAGGGTCGGGTGCCCATCACGCCCTATCGGAAATTAGGGTGTGACAGGTTCGATGATGGAGAAACTAAGTTAATCGGCCCAGATATGATTCAAAGAAGCCATTGATAAGGTGAAACTTATTCGGGAAAGGTTATTAGCAGCTCAGAGTAACAGAAGTCATATGCAGATAATCGACGTCGACACTTAGAGTTCCAGATTTGCGATTGGGTATTTCTGAAGGTGTCACCCATGAAGGGTGTAATGAGATTCGGCAAAAAAGGGAAGCTCAGCCCGAGGTATATTGGGCCTTATCAGATTGTCCGTAAGGTAGGCAAGGTTGCCTATGAATTAGACCTACCACCGATTTAGAAGCAAGACACCCAAGGTTTCATGTGTCTATGCTTCGCAAATGCATTGTGACCCTTCTGTGGTATTCCCCGTGGATGATGTCCAGGTAATGGAGGAGTTATCGTACGAGGAGAACCCTGTAGCTATACTGGATCGTCAGGTGAGAAGGTTGCGTACTAAAGACGTGGCTTCCGTTAAGGTATTGTGGCGGAACAATAACAGGGAGGAGATGACCTGGGAAGCCGAAAAGGAGATGAAGAATAAGTATCCCTACTTGTTTCCTATGCCTACAGGTAATCTAAACTCCTAAATTGATTATGTTGACTGATAAATGAACTTTATGTGATAGCTATAAAAAAAAAAGACTCCCCCGAAGTCCTTATAAGACCTTGTAAGACTAGTTTAACATTCGAGGACGAATGTTCTAAAGGGGGGAAGGATGTTATATCCCGTATTTTTGTACATTGGGATATTTTAAGCTAATCGCGATAAGTTTAAGGACAAGACTATTTTGGGATACGAGGTAGAGACTTTTAACCTCCGATTTTGTTTTAATGCACAAGTTGCTTATAAATTTTAATTGGTATGGAAATATTAATGAAGATTAGGGGTTAATTAACCATGATTAGATTATTAAGTGGGGATTAAAAATTTAATTATTCACTAATTGGCCATTAGTGGCCGTGTGGGCCCCACCCATGGCATGGCCAAATTTGATTTGCTCAAGCCATGAGTGGGACACGTGTCCAGCCCATGTACATCCTATATATAGTAAGTTGATGACTAAGAGCTCCATTTATCATCTTCAACCAATATAGCAACTTAGAGAGGGAAAGAGAAGCTCTCGGCCATGGCTGATTTTTTGCAAGCTTTCAACCTTGATCCAAATTGATTTTTCAAGGTGTTCTAACCAAATTGGAAGGGCAAATTGTGACGTGAAAGTAGTCATTAGGTGTTACACCTCGTATTTTGTGCGTATTCGGAAAAATTGGAAATAATTCGGAATGTTAAGAAACAAGGTTTTAATTGGATCTTCTTAAGGTGCATGTGATGTTTAAGGAAATATGGATGCGGGAATATTAAGGAAGGTTAAGGGCAAACATTGGAATCTTGTAAATTAGTTCCGAGAATTTCCGAGAGCGATCAATCATCATTTGGGCTTAGAACAAATTGGAAAAAAATTAAGGCCCAATGCATTGGGGTGGCCGGCCATGCAATGGCCTTGGCCAAGCCCATGGTGTGGTCATGTGTTACACATGTGACCACTTAATTAATTAAAAGAGTGAGAGTTCAAGAAAATTCAAGAAGCAAGAACAAAACAAAAAAAAAATTTGAAGAACATCTCCAACAAGGCTCTCGGCCGAACAGTGGAGAAAAGGAAAAAATAATTTCCAAGTCCTTTAATCTTGTTCCAAAAATTAGTATCTTGTGATTTTCTTGCTAAGTCGAGCCTCCTTTACAACTTGGCGTAGTTGGTTTGGAAGATTAAGCCTTGGTTTCGTTGCTTGGACAACTTGAGGAAGTGAAGAAGTTTGAAGAGAAAGGTAAGGTTTCAATCCCTTTTCCATGTCGTGAAGCCTTGGTTTGTATTGTGGTATGTAGAAATGAGTTGAAAGTATAGAAATATGGAAGTTTGCATGGCGGAAGTGAATATATGTAAGTGGCCGTGTGTGTGCTTTAATGTGTAGTATGACTATGTTTGAATTCTATGTTATATTTTTGTTGTGGATATTGCGAAATTAGTATTGGTAGTGAAAGTTGAACAAAATGGGATAGAGTGGAAAAAGTGCAAGTTGGCCGTGAGTTATGTGGGTGAGGAACTAATGTCGAATTTATTTTGTTTAATATGTTAGTTGCGTCGTTGTGACCTTTATAGTGTAAATGGAGATTCAACGATTTAAGTTTGGCATTAGAACTGCATATGTGTTATTGTAGGAAAGTATATGTATTCTAACCTAGTTGACATGTAATTGTGGGAATGCATTGTTCAAGTGCTGTTATGATTGTTATTAATGAATTTGAGAAAGGATAAGGTGTTATGAACATGTTGGTTGAAGAATGGAAGTTTTAGACGAGTTATGGTTTCGGTGGGAAATTTATATATTTTGCGAACAATATGTGAAATCATATGAAGTGTCTCCAAATGACGTTGGAACGATCGTGGTAAGCGAATGAGTATGTAAACATTGATATTAGTTGAAATGCGAAGTTAGTTTCGAAGTTGTCGCTTTGTGTAAACAAGAAAACTATTCGTGTTAGTTTGCAATTCTTGTTGTGGATTAATGTTACTGGTTTGGTTGTTGTTGGTATCTGAGCCGAGTTAAATTCTCGGGCGTCACATTTATAGGAGTGTTTAAATTTTGTTAGACAAGAATTAGTTTAAAATGAATGCCTAAAGCCTTATGGTTAACTTATGGCAAACTTGACCATTTATAGGTTTTGGACGAAAAGAGAATTGAGTTTTGGAGAACGTTAAAGGCGTAAAAGGTATGTAAAGCTTTCTTATTCCTTTCTTGGCATGATCTAAGTGTGCTAGTGTTGGACTTGAATCTCGGGAAGTGTTCTGTTCATCGGAATCCGCGTTTGAAAATGCCCCTTTTTCGTTCAATGGAATTGAATCCTTCAAGTGTGTTTTGATCGAAAGAGTTATGTAGACTTTTGCAAATTGCCTAGAAAGTTATGGAACGTCCCTAGGACCTATATAGGTGATTCCATAGGCGTAATACACATGATTCAAGCCCATCGCTTGATTATTTATGTTGTCCCGAAGTGGATTTTTTAAAACAAGAATTGAAAGTTGTAAATGAAATACCAAAATCGACGCGTAGCTCGAGGCATCTCAAACATGATATATAGATACATACAACATAAAACAAGGCGAGCCAAAGGCCTCCGCCATTTCTGTACAACAAAATAACGGCCGACAAGGCCAAACAAGAACCATGACTCCCACGCTGTTCGCGGTACTTCTATAGAGTATAACCCGTACAATATATAAAGCTATACCAAAACGAGGAAATACCAAAATCGACGTAGCTCTCCGAGCAAATGGAGCCAAAGGCCTCGACTCCCAAGGCTATCTCCTCTAAGCCGGGTCCCCCGGTCGCGTCCCCGAACCGCGGGTACGAACGCGGGCATGAAACGCAGCCCCGAAGAAAGGGGGTCGGTACGGAATATGTACCGAATATGTAAAGCATCACCGAAGCAAGAAATAGGAGAGTTCAACAAGAAGCAAGTTTAGATTACATCAGAAAAAGTACAACAGTAAGCAAGTTTAGATTACATGACATGAACTAAATATTTAAATAAAATAGTCCCTTCGGACGGCCGCTTCCGGCCTAATAATAATAACAATAATAGTAATAACAATAGCAATATCAATAATAGTAGTACTAGTAATCCCCTTCGGGTGTGCCGGTTCCGACATACGTCTATCCCGGCCCCTTCGGACATGCCGGTCCCGAATAAAATAATGGCCCCTTCGGGCATGTCGGTCCAACATACGTCTATCCCGGCCCCATCGGACATGCGGCCCCGACATAATCCTAGCCCCTTCGGGCATGTCACTCGCGGCATACGGCTACCCCCCCCCATCGGGCATGCCACTCGCGACATAATACTAATCCTAGCCCCATCGGGCATAATAATAATAGTAGTAAGAATAATAAAATCTCACACCCCCATCGGAGTGGTTTTGTACGCACCCCCTTCGGAGTGGTTTTAGAAAAGCCTTAGAAAATAATATATCACACTCCCTTCGGAGCGGTTTTTGAAAAGTTTTATAAAATATCACACTCCCTTCGGAGTGGTTTTGAAAAGTTTTATAAAATAGAAAAGTTTTATAAAATATCACTTAATAGAGTCATTTATAGAAGTTCCAAGGCAATTCGATTACATTCCGGCAAGTTACGGACGTTTGAGCATTTTTCCAACAAGATAGGAGGATACTAGTTCAATTGCACTGAATGAATAGTGCTCCATTTCAGAATTGGATTTCGATGAACAGAATAACCCCCGAGGCTCAAATTCAAGCCTAGTATACCTAGGACATGCCAAAAGAAGGAAAGGAATAGCTTCACATACCTTACGGATGTCTTATGCTCGATTGAGCTCAATTCCCGTTTCGTCCAGAATCTGCAAATGGTCACCTTTACCAGTTACTATTCATGAGAGTTAGCATTTCAATAATGAGTTCATACTTAACTACCGAAATTTCGGCGATTTCCCCTATAAATATAGCATCCCCGAGATTCAACTCGGCTCAAAACAACCAACCACAACCCAAAGAACAACATCAACAACATCAATAAGCGCTACAAAACACATATTAACATAAATGGTCTTTCTTTCAACATAATACATCAACTTCCGTTCTAACTTCACACTTTTCATCCAATGACAACGTTTTCATATTCATTCTCTAATTCGAGGCCATTCAAATACGACTCAAGGACATTTCACATTATTCTACAAAATATACAAAATTTCCATCAAACCATAATTCATCCGAAACTTCCAACTTTCAACATAAGTTTCCATAGCACATTTTGGCTTCCAACTTCATTAACAACAATCATGATTTGCATCTCAATGACTTCATTCTTATATTTACATAAGTTACTACAACGTTGCATATTTTCCTACAACAACCTTACGTCATATTTTTCATAACAACAAGAACCATTAACTTTCCATTCACTTCACAAAGCCATAACAACACAATTAACAAGCTAAGTAAAATGAATTCATGCCCTCTCCAACTCAACTACCACACGGCCACAACACCCATATGCACAACACACGGCCATGCATGCACACACCATAATTTTCATGATTTCTATTCAACTTCTAATCATCATAACATATAAATCATTCCATAACTTAAAACACAAGAATCTTACCTTTTTCTTGAATTTTCAACTTTCCGCAAACGGAGTTCTTTCTCCAAACCAATTATACTACGTCGAAGAGCACCTTGAGCTTGTTAAGAATTCGCGAAAACAAGATTTTTGGACCAAGATTGAAGGCTAAGAAATTTTCTCTTTTTTTTTTTCTCTTTCTCTCTTGAAGCCGTGAGCTTCTTCCTCTTTTTTTCTTGATTTTTCTTTTGCTCTCTTGAAGTTTCTTAATCCTGGGCTTATCCCTTTATATAATTAATCATGTGATTAATTACATGGGTTGGGCCAAGGCCACCTTATGGCCGGCCACCCCCTCTTTTGGGCCTCTTTTTCTTATTTTTTTTTTTTGAGCCCACTAGCTTAGAAATCATATTTTGCAATTTCCCGAAACAAATTTCCGAGATTCCAATTTTGCCCTTGGCCCTCTCCAATGTTCTCGTGTCAACACTTTCCATAAGTGACAACATACACTTCACGTAAAATCAAAGCATGGCCTTATTCTTACAAATCACAATTATGTCCAAATTTTCCGAACATGCAAAAACACGGGATGTAACATCCTCCCCCCCTTTAGAACATTCGTCCTCGAATGTTAAATTAGCCTTATAGGTCTTACAAGCAATTTGGGGAAGGTTCTTTAGGAGACAGTACGTATAAATCATTCACTGATTAAAACAATCAACTGCAGAATTTAAATTACCTGGTGGTACATCCTGCGGTGCCTCGGGACCTGGTCTTCCGCCCAGTGCATAGATACGATGTGGGGGTCCTGCACTGGAACTAGGTGCTCTGCCTCCGCCCCTACCTCGACCGGAAGAAGTCTGGGGTCCTGTCTCGGGGGCTCTTACCGAAGGTGACGACGCCGCTACCGAATTTCCAGGAGCAGTATGGCCCACTCCCTGTGGACACTCTCTAGCATAGTGCGTCGGATCGCCACAAGTATAACACACACCCGTCGGCATTGTCCCACATGGCGTCTCCCACAAGTCGCACATCGCGGAGGGGCCATCGCCTCTTGCCCCGACCATGCCTCGCCCGAGAACCCGACGCATAAGATGAACTCGTCCCGCCGAGGGAAAGTCTCTCTACCCCGCCGAGGTCCACGAAATTGCGAAGGTGCACTATCGGGGTCTGCTCTCGCTGGTGGAACCTTTACCCCGACCTTCTGTCCTGGCCCTCTTGGGCTGGCTGCCACCCTGCTCTGAAGTAGTTTCCCGTTGGCGCTTGCGATCCTCTGCCCCCTGAGCATAAGCTTGAATACGAGCTATATCTATGCCCGGCTGCATTGCCACTGGCATACACATCTCCTGCAACTCTGAGTCCAATCCCATTACATACCGGTGAACTCTATCCTCCATGTCCTGCACAATAGTAGGGGCATACCTGGCTAAGGAGTCGAACTCCACACTATACTCTCTCACCGTCATACCACCCTGTCGCAAATTAAGGAATCTATCAACCTTTGCTCGTCTCAACTCGGGTGGCATATAATGACGCAAAAAGGCGTCCGAGAATTCCTGCCACGTCGGCGGAAGGGCGTCACTACCTCTCGATAATCTCCATGACCGGTACCGCTTAATTGCGATGCCCCGTAACCTATAGGCGGCTAGCTCAACGGACTCGTAGCCGATGCCTTCATTATATTCAAAGTACGCCGCATACCATCTATAAACTCCCGAGGATCGACATTAGGGTCCGTGCCCTTAAACTCGGGGGACTTAATGTAAGAAAATCCCGTGCTCGGCACTAGCGACCTATCGGGATACTCGTAACTCCTACTCGTTGTCCGGCCCGAGTAGCAAGCATCCGAGTCAACAAACGTATGGCATCTTTCATTTCGCCGATCTCCCGACGCCGGGCATCCGACTGAGAGACTGGAGATACCGGTGCTGGGACTGGAGCTGGGGCTGGATCAGGTGCCTCTCTCAGCTCCTCCGGCGATGGGGAGGTGGGGGACTCCGGGGCTGGATGCGTATTCCAGCATAAGTCCGAGCTCTAGTAGACCGGGGGCTTGGCTAATTGCCTCATCCGCGGCTTTTGCCCTTCCGGGCCGCCGTCGCTTTACCTTTCTTAGGCGGCATTACGAAAGCACACAAGATCATTAAATTAGGGACTTTATGTACAACACCGCTCTATACGCACGATCTACACCATGAAAGAAAGAATGACACCCTATTAATGTCTCGTAGCTTCCCGTTTATAGATGTGGTGCACAACACACCGATAAACAAGACTCTACTAGACACAGTCTGCGAACATACCGAGGACTGACCTGCTCTGATACCACTTTGTCACACCCCAACCTTCGTCAGGGTGTGACGGGCACTCGACTCTCATCAGAGTCAAGCGAACCCTTAAACGTCAACTCAATTTTTTTTTTTTTTTAAAACAAGAATTGAAAGTTGTAAATGAAATACCAAAATCGACGCGTAGCTCGAGGCATCTCAAACATGATATATAGATACATACAACATAAAACAAGGCGGCCAAAGGCCTCCGCCATTTCGTACAACAAAATAACGGCCGACAAGGCCAAACAAAGAACCATGACTCCCACGCTGTTCGCAGACTTCTATAGAGTATAACCCGTACAATATATAAAGCTATACCAAAACGAGGACAGTCTCGGAGCAAATGGAGCCGTCGACTCCCGGTGCTATCTCCCTCTAAGTCGGGTCCCCGGTCGCGTCCCCGAACTCGCGGGCATGAAACGCACCCCGAAGAAGGAGGGTCGACGGAATATGTACCGAATATGTAAAGCATCACCGAAGCAAGAAATAGGAGAGTTCAACAAGAAGCAAGTTTAGATTACATCGAAAAAAGTACAACGGAAAGCAAGTTTAGATTACCGACATGAACTAAATATTTAAATAAAATAGTCCCTTCGGACGGCCGCTTCCGGCCTAATAATAATAACAATAATAGTAATAACAATAGCAATATCAATAATAGTAGTACTAGTAATCCCCTTCGGGTGTGCCGGTTCCGACATACGTCTATCCTGGCCCCTTCGGACATGCCGGTCCCGGAATAAAATAATGGCCCCTTCGGGCATGTCGGTCCAACATACGTCTATCCTGGCCCCATCGGACATGCTGGCCCCGACATAATCCTAGCCCCTTCGGGCATGTCACTCGCGGCATACGGCTACCCTGGCCCCATCGGGCATGCCACTCGCGACATAATACTAATCCTAGCCCCGTCGGGCATAATAATAATAGTAGTAAGAATAATAAAATCTCACACCCCCATCGGAGTGGTTTTTAGAAAATAATATATCACACCCCTTCGGAGTGGTTTTAGAAAAAGTTTTATAAAATAAAATAGCACACTCCCTTCGGAGTGGTTTTGAAAAGTTTTATAAAATAGCACACTCCCTTCGGAGTGGTTTTGAAAAGTTTTATAAAATATCACTTAATAGAGTCATTTATAGAAGTTCCAAGGCAATTCGATTACATTCCGGCAAGTTACGGACGTTTGAGCATTTTTCCAACAAGATAGGAGGATACTAGTTCAATTGCACTGAATGAATAGTGCTCCATTTCAGAATTGGATTTCGGTGAACAGAATAACCCCGAGGCTCAAATTCAAGCCTAGTATACCTAGGACATGCCAAAAGAAGGAAGGAATAGCTTTACATACCTCACGGGTGCCTTATGCTCGCTTGAGCTCAATTCCCGTTTCGTCCGGAATCTGCAAATGGTCACCTTTACCAGTTACTATTCATGAGAGTTAGCATTTCAATAATGAGTTCATACTTGACTACCGAAATTTCGGCAGCATTTCCCCTATAAATATAGCATCCCCGAGATTCAACTCGGCTCAAAACAACCAACCACAACCCAGCAACAACATCAACAACATCAATAAGCGCTACAAAACACATATTAACATAAATGGTCTTTCTTTCAACATAATACATCAACTTCCGTTCTAACTTCACACTTTTCATCCAATGACAACGTTTTCATATTCATTCTCTAATTCGAGGCCATTCAAATACGACTCAAGGACATTTCACATTATTCTACAAAATATACAAAATTTCCATCAAACCATAATTCATCCGAAACTTCCAACTTTCAACATAAGTTTCCATAGCACATTTTGGCTTCCAACTTCATTAACAACAATCATGATTTGCATCTCAATGACTTCATTCTTATATTTACATAAGTTACTACAACGTTGCATATTTTCCTACAACAACCTTACGTCATATTTTTCATAACAACAAGAACCATTAACTTTCCATTCACTTCACAAAGCCATAACAACACAATTAACAAGCTAAGTAAAATGAATTCATGCCCTCTCCAACTCAACTACCACACGGCCACAACACCCATATGCACAACACACGGCCATGCATGCACACACCATAATTTTCATAATTCTATCTAATTCTAATCATCATAACATATAAATTCATTCCATAACTTAAAACACAAGAATCTTACCTTTTTCTTGAATTTTCAACTTTCCGCCAACGGAGTCCTTTCTCCAAACCAATTATACTACGTCGTAGAGCACCTCAAGCTTGTTAAGAATTCGCGAAAAACAAGATTTTTGGACCAAGGTTTAAGGCTAGGAAATTTTTCTCTTTTTTTTTTTTTCTCTTTCTCTCTTGAAGCCGTGAGCTTCTTTCTCTTTTTTTCTTGATTTTTCTTTTGCTCTCTTGAAGTTTCTTAAGGGCTTATCCCTTTATATAATTAATCATGTGATTAATTACATGGGTTGGGCCAAGGCCACCTTATGGCCGGCCACCCCCTCCTTTTGGGCCTCTTTTTTCTTATTTTTTTTTTGAGCCCACTAGCTTAGAAATCATATTTTGCAATTTCCCGAAACAAATTTCCGAGATTCCAATTTTGCCCTTGGCCCTCTCCAATGTTCTCGTGTCAACACTTTCCATAAGTGACAACATAAAATCACTTTATTCTTACAAATCAAAATCAAAGAACATGCAAAAACACGGGATGTATGGCCTTATTTTATGTTTTCCGTTACAAATCACAATTATGTCCAAATTTTCCGATAATATCTTTAATTATTATATATGTTTATTTTGCTATTACGCTTATGTGGGGTAAGGGTACGTATGAGTGTCCAACT
The DNA here is from genome assembly GCF_029784015.1 of Lycium ferocissimum. Lineage (NCBI taxonomy): Eukaryota > Viridiplantae > Streptophyta > Magnoliopsida > Solanales > Solanaceae > Lycium > Lycium ferocissimum. The sequence goes on from NW_026726143.1 coordinate 32,646, forward strand.
CGGGCACGAGTCACGGCCTACGGGGCTGGGTCGTGACATTAGGGTAGCAAGAACAAGTATTATTTCAACTCACAAATTCTAGCCAAGTTGAGAAGTCAAGTGTTAAGGTAAGGTTTAATCTTCTTTTACATGTGTTAAGGGTGGTTTGAATGTATTGTAATTTGTAGATATGGATGAAATTCATGAATTATGTATGTTGGTATTGAAGCCGTGTAAGGGGAACGTTTTGTGTAGAAGATGGTGAACTAATTTTACTTAGTATTTTTGTTGTTGTTGTTGTTATGGATTTTATGATGAGAAAGAAGGTATTTAATGGTTCAAGTTGAAGTTGTAATTGTTTGTGGTCATAAGTTAATATGGTGTTAGTATAGTTTCTTGCATCTAAATGGATAATGTTGTTAACGTGTGGTTGTTGGAATAGTTCATGAATTTCGATGAAAAGAATGTGTTAAGGAATGTATTATAAACATAAATGGTTTGTTTGGCATGTCCGTAGACGTTCGTGAAGTTATCGGGCATCCTTACGTTACTAGTTATGGGTTGTCTAATGTGTTGTTGTTGTTCTTGTTGAGCTTGGAAGATTAATGGTAATTAAGATTGTATGTTGTGTTGTGTGTTGGTTGGGCTGTTGTAAGGTTGTGTAGATGAAAATATTACGACTATGAATCATTAAGAGTAATTTGAATATGTAGTAGTCGTATGTGGATTGTTATCGAATATTGTGAATGTGGGCTGTTTGGAATATTGTGCGGGCTGTCCGGAGTGTTCTCGAGTCTTGTTTGAATAGTCTCGGGTTGGTATTTGAACGTATGATTATTGATGTTGGCATGGTTGTATGTGGTTGGTTGTAATATAAAGGAAACGTCGTCTAATTATCTAGAAAGGAATTACTATCATTAGAATACGTTTTGAATCTCCCCGTAGCTTAACTGTAGTTCTTGACATCTTAATATAGGTTGAGGTACTATTGTGCAGCGTATACGTGTTATGTTGCGAGTAAACGCTAAAGGTATGTAAAGCCTATCCCTTCTTTCTTTTGGCATGTCCTAGACGTAAGTAATGTATGATATGAGCTTTGGGGTAATTCTATTCACAAGTTCCGAGCATGGTTTATGATTCTTATTCACTTCTTGATGTTAGAACTCTTAGAATAGTCAAGCTACTGCCCTCGAGTCTTTTATATGATTGGATAGTAAATGATGCATAAAAGTTCCTATTCTTAAAAGACTTTATAACGACTAATGTCCTTAACTTTCATAAGCTGTTTCGCATTATCTTGATGCATGTCTATGGTCCCTGAGACTTTATTTGATATAGTTCATAATGATATTCAAAGAGTACTGAGTATGACTATCGTCCTGATACTCGAGCGTTGATTAGTCTACTTATCTATTGAGTCTCAAATGATGGATTATATGCATATGGTTACTCACTACTCTGCTCGTACGTACTGTTATTACATCTTCCACCGAGTCCCGGGCCGGGTATGTTATCACGCACATGTTACTACATTATCCACCGAGTCCCTCACTAAAGGGCCGGGTACGCTATACGATGATATGATGATATGATTATTCACTGAGTCCCATAATGGGTCGGGTACGGTATATGATGATATGATTATTCACCGAGTCCTATAATTGGCCGGGTGCGGTATATTATGATATGATTATTCATCGAGTCCCATAATGGGCCGGGTACGGTATATGATGATATGACTATTCACCGAGTCCCATGATGGGCCGGGTACGGTATATGATAATGATATGTATGATTTCATTCGTAAGGCACAGGTACAGTGACTTTTTGGCTATTATACTTGTCTCCTAGAATCTCTACTTCAGTTATGATCCTACTGTTATATCCCGTGTTTTAGCATATTCGAAAAAAAACTTGGAATTAACCTTGACTTGTAAGGAATAAGGTCATGTTTGGATTTTTTTTTCTTAGTATGTGTGTGCCGGTTATGGAAGTATGGATGTGGAGATATCGAGTGAGGCTAACGACAAAATTGGAACTTTGAAAAATTGGTTTCATGAATTTCAAGTTTAGCCAACAATTGGGCTAAAAAAAAAATAAGAAATTGAGGCCCAAGTCTTGAAGGTGGCCGGCCAACATGCCTTGGCCCAAGCCCATGGCATGTGATGGCCACATGACAAGTTAAATAAGGGGGGACAATATATATATATATGCTCACCCCTTAGAAGCTTCAAGAAATTAAAAGAAAAGAAGAGAAAAAAAAAAAGAGCCATTCGGCCCAAGAGAGAAAGAAGAGAAAAGAAAGGAAAAAAAAAATTCCAAGCCTTCAATCTTGGTTCAAAAAATTGTAATTTTCCTATATTCCTACTAAGCTCAAGGTGCTCTTCAAAGTGGTATAATTATCTTGGCAAGGAAGTGCTTCTTTTGGCAAGTGGAAAGAAATTGAAAAAGGTAAGATTTTTACTTTTTATGTTGAAGGAATTATATATATGTTGTAGCATATGTAGAGTACATGAGAATCATGAAAGTCTTGCATGCATGTGATGGCCGTGTGGTGTGTGTTTGTGTTGTAGCCGTGGGTGTGTATGTTGTATATCTATGGTGAGTTGAATTTTGTGTTGTGTTCTAGTTGTGGTTATGGTGGAATTCATGTTGGAAATGGAGGTTGAATGAATTGGGTTGAATTTGGAAAAAGTAGGTGTTGGCCGTGTAGTAGGGAAAAATAGAAATGAAAATGAATTATTTTTGTTTGATATGTTAGTTGTGTTGTTATGATTCTTATGACATAAATGAAGGTTTAATGGTTTGAGTTGGAATTGAATTGGAATGTAGAAGATCATGTCACTTCAAAATGATTTTTGTGATATTATGGAAACTAAGTTGTTAAGATGTGAATTATGATTATAGTTGATGGAACTAGAAGATGAAAACATGCTATGAATAAGTATGCCAAAAATTAGAAGTGTTGGATGAATTAAGACTTTGGCGGAAAGTTTGTATATTTTGTATATCTTGAGTATATATTGTAGAAACTCTATGAAATGTTTCCGAATGGTATTGTAATGACCTTGATTAGTAATGAGTGAGAGCATGTTGGTGTTGATTTGAAAGTGTGAAGTCGAATTGGGAATTATTGCATTATGCCGGAAAGAAAGACTATTTGTGTTAATATGTGTTTTGTAGCGATTGTTGGTGTTGTTGATGTTGTTGATGTTGTTGTTGGGTTGGTTGTTGTCATTTAAGCCGAGTTTGATGCTCGGGGATGTTGGATTTATAGGGGAGGTTCTGCCCAAATTCTTGTAGACAAATAAGGGCTAAGAATAAGCTCCCCAAAAGCATATGATTTACATTTGGTAACTTTGACCATTTGCAGATTCTGGACGAAATGGGATTTGAGTTTAAGCGAGCATAAGACGTCCATAAGGTATGTAAAGCCGACCTTTTCTTCATTTGGCATGTCCTAGACTTACTAGGTTGAGGACGGAACCTCGGGATAATTACTCGCTCTTGAAAATCCGAGTTTGATTCTCGCATACTATTCATTTTAGCGCAATTGAACTATAATCCTTATATTTGATCAAAAGAATGTTTAAACCTTTGTAACTTTCACAAATGTATTTGAATCGCTCCGAAACTCTTATAGATGACCTTAGGGAGCCTAATGTTTGTAATTTATGTCGGCCGCCTCGACTTGACCCGAGGTGGGCCCGCAAGTCCCGAGACTTCCCTTATTCGATTTGTTTGATCCATTTCCGTACGATATGAGAAGGAAGTGTTTGCCTATGACTCTAAGATCCGTTTGAAATGCCCTATAATGTCGCTTGAACGCTCGTTACTATGAATGACACTAAATTTTCCAAAAATGACCTACGATGTGTTTTTCGAAAAACTGATAAACTAAAAGTCCGTAACTTTGATATATTAGTTCTGATTAACTCGATACTCATTTTGAGCCTTCTGATCCTAATGTGTTCGTATATGAAATTATGTGTCGAGTCCTGGAACTTAATTTTGATATGCATATGGTTTCTGCACTACTCTGCTCGTGCCAATTAGTATGACTTCGTTCACCGGTGCCCGGGCCGGTTTTTGTGATCGTGCGCTTTATGACACATTCGGCAGTATGATGTGTTACGGTTTCCGAGACTTCGCCATAGGGCCGGTTACCGTTTATGGTGTTATGATGTGATATGGCATCTGATATGTTCTGATGATTTGATGTGTGTGATGTTATGATGTGTTCGGAGATGTACGAAGATTTGAAAACTTCTGGAGTATGATGTGTTGTGGCACCAGCGTCGGGGGTGACCACGTTCCTGGGCCTTATGCATGATTTTTATTTGCATTCCGTACATTTGCATTCCGCATGTTTGATCGTTATTTCGTATTTGTTCCGTATCTTCCGACTCCGGCCATGGTTTGGATTACCGTACCTCTCGCTTTACATACTCGCATTCTTCTTTCGTATCGACCCCTTTCTTCGGGGGCGCGTTTCATGCCCGCAGGTACGGACGATCGGTTGGGTGATCCTCCGGTTTAGGCTTCCCATTCGCTATTTTGGAGTGCTCCCCTCGATTCGAGCCCACATTTGGTATATATGTTTTGCTATGTATATTCGTACATTTGTGATTTGTATGGGTACGGCGGGGCCCCGTCCCGTCATATGCTCGTATGTTCGTCTACGTTTGTAGGCACGTAGTCATATTTGTGGGTCATGGGTCCGGTTTGTTCGTATGTGATTCTGTTTTGCGCCCTTAAGCGGCCCCGCATGTTACTATGGCCTATATGGCCCACATGTTTGTATGTATGTGTATGTCTGGGCGATGTGCTTTCCGCCAGCTTTGATTTTGATATGGTGAGTTTGCACGGCGACCGCTTAGGGTAGCATTCGTTTCAGTATTTGTGTGATGTCCGGCTATTCGCTATCGGTAGGAATAATGTCTGTTGAGTCCGGATATGTCCTAATATGACAATTTGGTTCGTAAGTTTGTTTGGGTGCCTAAGTAGGCACCGATCCACGGCCCACGGGGGCCGGGTCGTGACAAAAGTGGTATCGAAGCGGTTTGTCCTCGGAATGTCTACCGGCCGTGTCTCGTAGAGTGTTGTTTATCGGTGTGTTGTGCACCACATCTATAAACAGGAGGCTACAGGACATCTAGGATGTTACCTTTCTTTGGATCTTAGATCGTGCGATAGAGCTGTGCTATTAAGATGACTCTTTTCTGATCGATTGTTATATTTTTCAGTAATGCCTCCGAAGAAGGCAACGGCCGCCCAGAAGGGCAAGGTGGTGGCAGGAGAGACTAGTCGGGCGCCGAGAGTTACACGGGCTCGTGCTCGGACTACGCCCGGTATTGTACTTCAGTCAGAGGGTTCAGCCACTCCACCACCAGGGGATGCTGGAGCAGGTCCTAAGAAAGCCCGACTCCCCGGCCACCGGGGGCGAGGTGGAGGATGGACGTTGAGGAGGCGGTACGGTCGATGACTTTGGTAGCGGGACGGTTCGTGGACGCGGGCCAAGAGGTGGTGACGATGACAGGCGTGACAGCCTGAGGGTCCGCGATTTCTTGACATGTAGCCCCCCCGAGTTTTTCGGATCTAAGCCCGACGAGGACCCCCATGATTTCATTCGGCAGATGCAGCGCTCGTTGAGATTGGCTAGGGCTTCAGCGACCGAGTCTGTCGAGCTAGCTTCACACAGGTTACGGGATATTGCCCTTAATTGGTACGAGTCCTGGGAACTGTCCAGGGGTGAGGGTGCTCCCCCAGCTACGTAGGACGAGTTCACAGCTGCTTTTCTCTGCCACTTCTTGCCCCCGGAGTTGCGGAGGGCGAGAGTTGATAGATTTTTGCAGATAAAGCAAAGGGGTCGAAGTGTTCGTGAATATAATCTGGAGTTTGATTCCCCGGCCCGATGCACTCACCCTAGTAGCGTATATGGCTCGACCGGATGCACCGGTACGTGATGGGATTAGATAGCTACTTGGTTGATAGTTGCATGGCGATGGCGGCGCAGACGGACATGGACATCGCCCGGTTACAGGCCTATGCACAGGGTATGGAAGACCGGCATAGGGAAGAGCAGCCCAGTAGGGATTATGACAGGAGGCGGCCCAAGAGGGCCAGATCAGCGGGATATTTTGGAGAGTCCCGAGGCGGGCAGCCTCAGCATTCGTCCGGTGGATATTTCCCTCCGTTAGGCCGGGATGCACAGTTTGCTAATAGGCGATTTGATGGCGCAGGACCGTCTGGGATAGACAAGAGTTCCAGAGCCTCAGGTCCTCAGGTGAGTAGAGGTCCCAGGTCGGACTAGGCCACCTGCCCCGGTGTTCGTATTGTGGGAGATCGCACCCCGAGGGAGTACTACGGTACGGGGGGCTGTTTTCCGCGGCCGCCGGGGCCATATTATGCGAGATTGTCCGTGGGTGGGCGGTTCCCCAATGGTGCGGCACAGCGACAAAGGTCGGTTCTTTGGTTCGTCATCTACTCCTTCACGGCAATTATATTAGGGCGAAGTAACGCCACAAACCGGCGGGCCGCAGCCGTGGCGGGGGTTCTGATCTTAGCGGTCCTTCGAACCGCATATATGCTTTGACTAGTCGGCAGAACCCGGAGGCACCGCCAGACGTGGACCCAGGTATATTATTAATCTTTTCTTGGCGAATATGTGTATTGATAGACTTATATTCCATTATATTACGTGATTTTCTTCTCCTGTGTGTTGGTAAAAGTAAGGTAAAAATCCGAATCAGCAGAATCATTTGAGATAGCCATATATACAGGCAGAAGTCGAATATAGGGAATTTGGATGGCTAAGACGGTGGACTATATAGACAGGGGGCAAACGACCCCTTTAGATTGAAGTGGGACCCGCTATGGAAGTTTTCCGAATTGTTAAGACCCCGATTTGTCCTAGAATTACGTAACAAAGGTTGTATGAGGGAGTGGACGTGACGATCCCAGCATTAAGACACTAAAATTCCTTAAAGTTTCGAGGTTAAGCGTGCTGGGGCCAGAGCAATTCTGGGATGGGTGACCCCCCTGGGAAGTGTGCTAAGGTGACAAATGAAAGATGCATATCTGTGGTAGTATAAATGAATTGGGGTAAGATGTAAGGTAAGGTGAGATGATATGTTGAGGTAGGACTAGCTACGAAAGTATGGTTGAGGTAGGCGAACCGAAACGTCGGCAGGGGAAGTTTTTATAAATCACTGAAGCATTAATGGAAGTGGTCTAATTTTAACCAAACTTCTGTTTGTTATACTTCTGCGCCTTTGATTTTGATAAGACTCTGTCTATTCTACCTCTGTACTTCTGAATCTAATTACAAATCTGTTTGATACTCCTTTGTACGTCCGACTCTGATTACAAATCTGTTTGATACATCCTCATACGTCTAACTCTGATCACGGATCTGTTCGACATACTCCAATACGATTGATTCTGGTTACGGATCGGTCCGATATAGTTCAGTACATCTGATTCTGATTATAGGTTTGTCCGATATGCTTCTGTGCGTCTGGCTCAGATCACGAATCTGTTTGGTATGATGTATGATTACGATCCTGTCTGCTATACTTCTGTACTTCTGATTCTGGATATGACTCCGTCTGACATACTTCTGATCTTCTGGTTCTGACAAAGATTTTGTTCGCCCTATATCCGATTTAAGGTTGTACGAATCGCTAGACTAATTAGGATTTCGATCAGCCCTAGTATCGAGAAATAATAGGAGGACTTGGGAGGTGAAGGCCCTTATAAGCACTTCGATCAAGTGCGAGTATGAAGTTGACAAGAAGACCTTCCCCGAAATATTTGCAAAACCTGTAAGGTTGATTTAACATTCGAGGACGAATGTTTTAAAGGGGGGGAGGATGTTATATCCCGTGTTTTAGCATATTCGAAAAACTTGGAATTAACCTTGACTTGTAAGGAATAAGGTCATGTTTGGATTTTTTTTTTTTCTTAATATGTGTATGCCGGTTATGGAAGTATGGATGTGGAGATATCGAGCGAGGCTAAGGACAAAATTGGAACTTTGAAAAATTGGTTTCATGAATTTCAAGTTTAGCCAACAATTGGGCTAAAAAAAAAAATAAGAAATTGAGGCCCAAGTCTTGAAGGTGGCCGGCCAACATGCCTTGGCCCAAGCCCATGGCATGTGATGGTCACATGACAAGTTAAATAAGGGGGACAATATATATATATATATATATATATATGCTCACCCCTTAGAAGCTTCAAGAAATTAAAAGAAAAGAAGAGAAAAAAAAAGAAGAGCCATTCGGCCCAAGAGAGAAAGAAGAGAAAAGAAAGGAAAAAAAAAAATTCCAAGCCTTCAATCTTGGTTCAAAAATTGTAATTTTCCTATATTCCTACTAAGCTCAAGGTGCTCTTCAAAGTGGTATAATTATCTTGGCAAGGAAGTGCTTCTTTTGGCAAGTGGAAAGAAAATTGGAAAAGGTAAGATTTTTACTTTTTATGTTGAAGGAATTATATATATGTTGTAGCATATGTAGAGTACATGAGAATCATGAAAGTATTGCATGCATGTGATGGCCGTGTGGTGTGTGTTTGTGTTGTAGCCGTGGGTGTGTGTATGTTGTATATCTATGGTGAGTTGAATTTTGTGTTGTGTTCTAGTTGTGGTTATGGTGGAATTCATGTTGGAAATGAAGGTTGAATGAATTGGGTTGAATTTGGAAAAAGTAGGTGTTGGCCGTGTAGTAGGGGAAAATAGAAATGAAAATGAATTATTTTTGTTTGATATGTTAGTTGTGTTGTTATGATTCTTATGACATAAATGAAGGTTTAATGGTTTGAGTTGGAATTGAATTGGAATGTAGAAGATCATGTCACTTCAAAATGATTTTTGAGATATTATGGAAACTAAGTTGTTAAGATGTGAATTATGATTATAGTTGATGGAACTAGAAGATGAAAACATGCTATGAATAAGTATGCCAAAAATTAGAAGTGTTGGATGAATTATGGCTTTGGCGGAAAGTTTGTATATTTTGTATATCTTGAGTATATATTGTAGAAAATATGAAATGTTTCCAAATGGTATTGTAATGACCTTGATTAGTAATGAGTGAGAGCATGTTGGTGTTGATTTGAAAGTGTGAAGTCGAATTGGGAATTATTGCATTATGCCTTTGGAAAGAAAGACTATTTGTGTTAATATGTGTTTTGTAGCGATTGTTGGTGTTGTTGATGTTGTTGTTGTTGTTGGGTTGGTTGTTGTCATTTAAGCCGAGAGTTTAATGCTCGGGGATGTTGGATTTATAGGGGAGGTGCCGCCCAAATTCTTGTAGACAAATAAGGGCTAAGAATAAGCTCCCCAAAAGCATATGATTTACATTTGGTAACTTTGACCATTTGCAGATTCTGGACGAAACGGGATTTGAGTTTAAGTGAGCATAAGACGTCCGTAAGGTATGTAAAGCCGACCTTTTCTTCATTTGGCATGTCCTAGACTTACTAGGTTGAGGATGGAACCTCAGGGATAATTCTGCTCTTGGAAATCCGAGTTTGATTCTGCATACTATTCATTCAGCGCAATTGAACTATAATCCTTATATTTGATCAAAAGAATGTTTAAACCTTTGTAACTTTCGCAAATGTATTTGAATCGCTCCGAAACTCTTATAGATGACCTTAGGGAGCCTAATGTTTGTAATTTATGTCCGCCGCCTCGACTTGACCCGAGGTGGGTCCGCAAGTCCCGAGACTTCCCTTATTCGATTTGTTTGATCCATTTCCGTACGATATGAGAAGGAAGTGTTTGCCTATGACTCTAAGATCCGTTTGAAATGCCCTATAATGTCGCTTGAACGCTCGTTACTATGAATGACACTAAATTTTCCAAAAATGACCTACGATGTGTTTTTCGAAAAACTGATAAACTAAAAGTCCGTAACTTTGATATATTAGTTCTGATTAACTCGATACTCATTTTGAGCCTTCTGATCCTAATGTGTTCGTATATGAAATTATGTGTCGAGTCCTGGAACTTAATTTTGATATGCATATGGTTTCTGCACTACTCTGCTCGTGCCAATTAGTATGACTTCGTTCACCGGTGCCCGGGCCGATTTTGTGATCGTGCGCTTTATGACACATTCGGCAGTATGATGTGTTACGGTTTTCGAGACCTCGCCATAGGGCCGGTTACCGTTTATGGTGTTATGATGTGATATGGCATCTGATATGTTCTGATAATTTGATGTGTGTGATGTTATGATGTGTTCGGAGATATACGGAGATTTGAAAACTTCTGGAGTATGATGTGTTGTGGCACCAGCGTCGGGGGTGACCACGTTCCTGGGCCTTATGCATGATTTTTATTTGCATTCCGTACATTTGCATTCCGCACAGGTTTGATCTGTTATTTCTGTATTTGTTCTATATCTTCTGACTCCGGCCATGGTTTGGATTACTGTACCTCCTGCTTTACATACTCAGTACTTCTTTCGTACTGACCCCCTTTCTTCGGGGGCTGCGTTTCATGCCGCAGTACAGACGCTCGGTTGGGTGATCCTCCGGTTTAGGCTTCCCATTCTGCTATTTTGGAGTGCTCCCCTCGATTCGGAGCCCACATTTGGTATATATGTTTTGCTATGTATATTCTGTACATTTGTGACTGTATGGGTACGGCGGGGCCCTGTCCCGTCATATGTTCGTATGTTCTGTTCTGTTTGTAGAGGCCTGTAGTCATATTTGTGGGTCATGGGTCCGGTTTGTTCGTATGTGATTCTGTTTTGCGCCCTTAAGCGGCCCCGCATGTTACTATGGCCTATATGGCCCACATGTTTGTATGTATGTGTATGTCTGGGCGATGTGCTTTCCGCCAGCTTTGATTTTGATATGATGAGTTTGCACGGGCGACCGCTTAGGGTAGCATTCGTTTCAGTATTTGTGTGATGTCTGCTATCTGCTATCGGTACGAATAATGTCTGTTGAGTCTGGATATGTCCTAATATGACAATTTGGTTCGTAAGTTTGTTTGGGTGCCTAAGTAGGGCACCAGTCACGGCCCACGGGCTGGGTCGTGACACCTACTTACTGTATTTCATGCTTTATATACTCAGTACATATCTCGTACTGACCACCTTTCTTCGGGGGCTGCGTTTCATGCCCGCAGGTACGAGACAGCTCGTTTTTGGTGATCCGCCGGCTTAGGATATCTATTCGGCTATCTTGAGTGCTCCCTTGTCCCGAGCCTAGACTTTTAAGTTACGATCCTTTTGTTGTATATATGTGTTCATCCAGGGGTACGGCGGGGCCCTGTCCCGTCATATGATACTGTTGTTACTCTTAGAGGTCTGTAGACATATGTGTGGGTTGTATGTATGTATTGTCCAGCTGTGTTAGTATGACTTATGTTTTGGGACGTTCGCATTCATAGTGGCAGCCTTGTCGGCTTGCGTATATATAGTTGGGGCGTTCCCACATGTTATGACAGCCTTGTCGGCTTGTGTACGATGTTATCTGTTGGTAGTTGTGACTCTACAGGAGACATGTTTTCTTAATATATATATATATATAGATATAGATATATATATATATATATATATATATATATATATATATGTATGACAGTTCGCAGATGACGTTTTGTCTTTATAAGTTTCATATTATGTTTAGTTGTGGATTGATTATAGCTAACAGGTGTGTATACGAGTGTCCAGCTCGGGCACTAGTCACGGCCTACGGGGTTAGGTCGTGACAGATGTCGTATTGACGAACGGTTTATGGCATTGGAAATGAACTAAATGAACTTCAACTTACATATGTTATGAATTCCAAAACTCCTCATATTCTAGGCGATACACCTCCCTCAAATTGTCACGACCCAATTTAGCCTAGGTCATGCGGGCACCTACTATTCCCACCTCGGTAGGCAAACCCTTAACTCAACTGTTATATTCCGTATTTTGTACGTCAGAATATTTTAAGTTGGTTGCAATAAGTTAAGAACAAGGCTATTTTTTCCGACATTGTTTTAAGGCACAAGTTGCTTATGAATTTATTGGCATGGAATATTAAGGAAAATTTGAGACCAAAAGATGAATTATGGAAAGTTAGACATTTCATGAAAATTTGGGGCCAAAAGTGAAGTTTTAGAAATTTTAATTCACGAAAAAAATGACCATGTGGCCATGCACATGACTTGTGGGCCATAGGCCACATGTATGAGGTATATATGTAATATTAGATGACTTATTAAGTCATCTTCACCATTTCATCTCCTAGAAATTTCAAGAAACATGAAGAGAAAAAAAGAAGAAGGAGAAAACGGCCAAGGGGCTGGCCGAAACTTGCCCCTCAATTTTGATCATGGAAAATTCTTTTCTTCTAGTTTTTTTACCAATTGGAAGGCCCTCGTTAACGTGGAGTAGTTGTTGGAACAAGAAAACCGCTCGTTGTCGCAATTCACCAACCTTGGCCGTGTGAAGAACATGAATGGAGAAGGTAAGATTTAATCATATTTACATGTTTAATAGGTGGTTGGGCATGTTGTGATATGTAGAAATGAATGGAATTCATGAAATTATGTGTGTTGAAGATGAGCCGTGCATGTGTTGGACTTGGCCGCGTGTGTGTGTTGTTGTGTAGAGAGATGAACTAATTGTATTTAGCATGTTTGGGTGTTGTTGTAATGTGTAGAAATGGATGAAAACCATGGAATTTGTATGTTGTTGTTGTGGCCGAAAATGGGCTGATTTGGTGTAGGCATGTGGGACTAATGTGATGTAGTATTTTGGTTGTCGTCGTTGTGAATTCTATGATGTAAAATGAAGTTTTAACGATCCAAGTTAAGGTTATAATTGTGTGGGCTGAATTGGAAGATAATGTGATCTTGATATAGTTTCTTGAATTTATGAAAATGAAGTTGTAAACGTATGTATTGTTGACATAATTTAAGAATGTGGAAAAAGGAAAGGGGTTGGTAATGTTCTTGTTAAATTGGAATGGTTTCGGGTGAGAAGCATGTATTGGATTGGCTTGTTTGATCATTGAGCGGATTGTTTGAAATGTTCTTGAATCTTAATTGAATGATCTTGGACTGGTACTTGAACTTAAGTGTCACACCCTGATCTTATGAGGGTGTGATGGGCACCCGACCCTTACTTAGGGCCGAGCGAACCCTCAGACTATTACTGCATACAGAATCACACCAAACTTTTTAAACCAAATGAGATAAAATACATAGCAAAATTTTTCAGAAATATTCTTTCTCGTAGCCTTCAAATCGAACAAATTTATTATCATACAAAGTTCAATACACAACACGGACCGACATATCGGCTGACGAAGCCACTTACACACCGACAACCAATACCCACGACGCTGTCTGCAAAGTCTCTAACATACATCCAGAAATCATAACAAACAAACTCGACTCGGCAACACTCCGGGAGAATGGAGCTTGCCATCTCTCGCCGGAACACCTTCTATAATAACTTCAGCTCATGCGGGAGTACATGCGTGGCATGAAACGCAGCCCCCGAAGAAGAGGGGGTCAGTACGGAAAATGTACTGAGCATATAAGGCATGCAATACAGAAAACAGAACCATAACTGAGACAGACAAGACTAAAAGATAAGTACATTACTCAAAATACCAGACGCTTATTTTTCAGACACAAATCAGACATACCTGTCTCATATATCAGAAGGAGTACAGAAGGTAAGTGAGTCAACCAGAGTACTAAAATGCTTATTTTACAATTACAGATCGCATGTCCGAAGAGAGTGCGGGAATACGGTGCAATGCATCGTGGTCTCACACGTCGACGGACCACATAACATATCGTATGCTTCGGAGGGCACGTATCCGACAAGCATACGGATCGTACGAAGGTTCGTATAATGTCTCATATCGGATGGTATTCGTAATCGAATGCGCGGACATACGAGCTACATCGAACGATCCGTAATCGTCAGTCGATGTACGGACGTGTACCGACATTCATAATCGAGTCGACGTACGGAGAGATATGGACGATTCGTGGTCGAACCGAAAATACAGAGGCATAGTAGACGAGCCTCATCAAAGTCGAAATGCGAGGTAAGACATACGAATCATGATCGAAATCGGAGGTACAAAAATGCATAGCTTATCCGAATATCAAAATGCATACCTTCGGGATCACAAATTATGCATAACGGACCATATATTATCATATACATATATCGATATCGTATCCCGGCCCTCCGTGAGGGACGCGGTAACGAACCCAACCCTCTAGTACGGACGCGGTGAATGTACGGTCATATGTCATCCCGGCAACCGTCCCTATATCATCATATCATGAACGTAAATGTAACCCGGCCCGCCTATGAGGGACGCGGTGAACAATGCGAGGGGAACTCGCACGATAACGAGGGGGCCTGCCCGGGGCGCGGTGAACGGACACGGAGAGGTATGCGCACGATAACAGGATCCCGGCCCGGGACGCAGAGTGAACGGATATATTGAGCCTTGCACACACAGCGAGTAGTGAGAAACCATATGCACATAAATCCGGACTCAATGGATAGGTATACCGACCGACATCGAGGATTCGAGAACAAGTTTCGGGTTCTTTCGAGTTAGTATCGGAAAGTTATGAGCATTTTAAAATACAGAAACCTCTTCGGACTCCGTAAGCGATCCGAGATCGTACATGAAGAACATTAAGGCTTACAGGGAATCCTCATATCAGAATACTCGGGTCAGAAGACTCATATCCAGATACTCGTAGCCGAATACTTATACCGGAATACTTATGTCAGAATACTTATATCAGACGCTCGTACCAGGATACTCATACCAGAGTTATCATGTCGGAATGCTTATACGTCGAATACTTAGATCGGAATACTTATGTCGAACATATATATATATCGAATACTTATATCGGAATATTTACATCGGAATGCTTATATCAAAATATTCAAATCGGATCATTCGTACCAAGCATTTATATCGAATAGTCGAACCGAAATGCTCATATCCGAGTTACCGTACACTTATATCAAATTCGGAAAAATAGTCAAAGGTTTCCTTAGTTATCTTACGGAAATAAGGCGAATAGAACAATACAATTAAATCTCGGGGACTGTGGGCCCACATCGGGTCAAGTCGGGTAACAAACATAAAAACGTGGTAATTATGCGCCATTGGATCATCCTCGAAGATTTCAAGGCATTCCGCTTTCATTTTCAAAAGTTACGGACGTTTGAACATTTCTTTACAAAAAGCGTAAGTTATTTAGTTCAATTCTACTGAATGAAAAAAGGGATAAATATAAGCTCGGATTTCTAAGAGTAGAGTCATCCCCGAGGCTCAAATCATAGCCTATCACATCTAGGACATGCCAAGAGAAAGAAAGGGTAAGCCTTACATACCTTTTCCGCTGCTTACGCTTTTCCAAATTCAAATCCCGTTTCCTCCAAAATCTACAATTGGTCACATTTACCAAATATTAATCATAAAGCTTTAAGGACTCAATCTTAATCAATTCTTGCCTTAACCTTTCAAATAAATTCACTTATATTCTGCCAAAATTTCGGCAGCATTTCCCCCGTAAATGCACCATCCCCGAGATTTAACTCGGCTCCAAATATCAATCACAATCCGAGAATGGAACTCGGCCACATTATTAACAACAATTCCAACAATTATACTAACAATTTCAACCATCAATTCAAAATATATTCTAATATTAACAACTCTTGCCGCATCATTCCATGGCATTTTATTTATATTCAAGTCCATTACATATATTCAAGAATACTTCAAACAATTCTACTAATATTCCAAACAACCCAACCAACATACCACTTCACCCAAAGCTTTCCAAATTCAACAAGAACACTAACTACATTTCTTTTCTTCCAATTTTATAAGCTCCGCCAACACTCTACATTAACAACTTCATCGATACAAACATAAGAGTTCATCCTAGTGTCACATTAGCTTCCATAACAATACCACAACGATTACAACTTCATTTCAAATCATTAAATCCTCACTTTTATTATGGAATTCACAATAACAACAATCAAATTACTAAATAAAAATCATTCATCTTTTCTACACAAACCATCTTATTCGGCCACCCCTTGCAACACACTAAATTCATGGTTTTCATTCATCTCTTCACTCTACCACATGTACAAACCATCCACAACATAAAAAAAAAAAAGATGAAATCTTACCTTTTTGCTTAACTCTACCACTTGACTTGAGTTGCTCCTTGTAAGAATGAGTAGTTTTCTTGCTTCAACAACTATCCCATATTAAAGAGGACCTTCAACTTGGTTGGAATACTAGAAGAAATAATTTTTTTGATCAACTTTCCATGGAGCTAATTTTTCATGGCCATGGCCGTATACCACTATATTTCCCTCTTCTTGAAACTTCTTCAAGTTTCTTTGAACTAAAGAAGATGAATAATATAATATGGGTCATCTTTTATTTATATCCATTAAGCACCCATGTTGGGCTTTGGCCCAACTACTTCTGCCAAATGGCCTTCTTTATTCAAGCCCACTACTATTTTTTTTTTTGTAATTCATGAAAATCTTTCTCCAAATTCCAAATTTGCCCTTCGCCTTCCTCGGTATTTTCATGAGCCATCTTGGAACCTTCAAGAACTCCTTTTGTGAGATTCCTGTTTTGCCCCTCGACTTTTCTTAATATTACCATTTTACCCCTATCCTTTCACATTATTTCCACGTCCCATTTTGCGAATTTCTCTTTTTGCTCTTAACCTTTCAAAATATTTCCATACTTATAATAGTCATAAATAATATTTATAACAACTCGTCCATTAAAATAATTTTTGAAAATGGTCTCGCCCTTAACTTTCTACAACGACTTTGGAATTTCCAAACGTACAAGATACGGGCTATAACATCCTCCCCCTTTAGAACATTCGTCCTCGAATGTTCAACTGACCTTATGGGGTCTTGTAGTACTTCGGGAAGGGGTCTCATTTTATGGTCGTTCTTTTCTTCATGCCCATTTCTTATCCTCCACCTTATTCTCCTTGGCCTTTACTCAAATCCTCAATTTATGTCATAGGTTTCCCTTTTTGGTCTAATATAATATGGTCTCCCCCCCTTTAAGGGCTCTTTATATACCAACAGTTCTTCTTTTCAACTCTGTGCACAACATAGCAAAATTTCTTACCATAAGTTTTCCCTTCATTTTCTGTCGATACCCTCACATATGAGATATCATACATGTTCATATACATATACACATATAATTAGTATCAACTAACCCACAAAATACTTCCAGATGCTATTCAAGCCTATCCAAATTCCAGAGCCGTGACGTACTTTTTGTCTTTTCTCTAGTCTAGCCTGTTGCGTGTTACGTGGCCTTTTATGGTCTCCAACCATCTCGTATGGTCTAATTTCACTTAGGCCATTCTGGTTTTTCATTTGTCTTTTACAGCCTAATCTTTGGAATTTCTTGCATACTTCCCAGGGGGTCACCCATCCTGAAATTACTCCCCAACGAGCACGCTTAACCTCGAAACTTTAGTGGAATTCAGTGCCTTAATGCTGCTATAATCGCGTACGCTTTTTCATATGGCCTTTATTACATAATCTGGAGCCAGTCAAAGTTTTACAGATTTTGAAACATGTTCGTGACACGTCCTTTATGGTACAATTACTGTTTTACCCTTTTCGGCCTTCCATATCACCTTCACAAATTCTTATTATTCAAAATCTGTACACCGCAAATGCCAACAATACCTTACAGGGCATATGGCTACATATCACCTTCTAGCAATCTAGAACTTTCTGTTTCAGATAACAGAACAAATATTTTCAGACTTGCCCTTGTACCCTTTCCATATCGTTACTTGCCTCCTTTCGTCGTAGGTAAGGCTTACATATGGAATTTCATTCTCCTATGACTTGGCTCTATAGCACGATCTATGACAGAAAGAAGGTCAACAATCCCTAGATGTCCTGTAGCCTCCTGTTTATAAATGTGGCGCGCTTCACACCATAAACAGGACTCTACCGGACACGACTTTGCAGACAACCCCTAGGACAAACCCTTCGATACCACTTTGTCACACCCCGATCTTATTAGGGTGTGATGGGCACTGGAAACCGACCCTTACTTGGGGCGAGCGAACCCTCGACTATTACTGGCGTACATGCAATCACGCCAAACTTTTTAAACCAAATGAGATAAAATACATAGCAAAATTTTTGAAATATTCTTTCTCGTAGCCTTCAAATCGAACAAATTTATTATCATACAAAGTTCAATACACAACACGGACCGACATATCGGTAATATCGAAGCCACTTACACACCGACAACCAATACCCACGACGACGCTGCCCACGCAAAGTCTCTAACATACATCCGGAAATCATAACAAACAAACTCTGACTTGGTAGCCCTCCGAGAGAATGGAGCTTGCCATCTCTGCTGGAACACCTTCTATAATAACTTTAGCTCATCTGGGAGTACACAAGTGGCATGAAACGCAGCCCCCGAAGAAAGGGGTCGATGCGGAAAATGCGCCGAGCATATAAGGCATGCAATACGAGAAAACGATCCATAACGAGACATGGACAAGACTAAAAGATAAGTACATTACTCAAAATACCCGGGACGGTTATTTTTGCACAAATCGGACATACTTGTCTCATATATCGAGAAGAGTACGTATCTAAGTGAGTCAACCGAGTACTAAAATGCTTATTTTACAATTACGGAATCGCGTGTCCAAGAGGTGCGAAATATAGCTTAATGCATCTTCTCACCACGGACGACCCGGACCAATAACATATCGTGTGCCGGCCGAGGGCACGTGTAGACATATTTACGGATCGTGCACGGAAGGTTCGGATAATGTCTCATATCGGACGGTATTCGTAATCGAGCCCGCGGGCTCAGTTACATCGAACGGTCCGTAATCGAGTCGTATGTACGAATATATATATATATAACACATAATCGTGTCGGACGTACGGAGAGGGACTCGGATGATTCGTGGTCGAACCGAAAAATACGGAGGCATAGTAGAGCGAGCCTCATCAAAGTCGAAATGCGAGGAGGTAAGATTATACGGCATCATGATCAGAATCAGAGGTACAGAAAATGCATAGCTTATCCAGAATATCAAAATGCATACCTTCAGATCGCAAATTATGCATAACAGACCATATATTATCATATACATATACTGATATCAGATCCCGGCCCTCCAGTGAGGGACGCGGTAACAGAACCCGGCCCTCTAGTACGGGACGCGGTGAACAGACAGATCATATGTCATCCTGGCCACCGTCCCCATATGTTACACCTCGCACTTTTGCACATTTGAATATTCCGAGTTAATGGCGGGAAGTTAAAGACAAGACCATTTTCGACTTTGTTTTAAGACGTAAGTCGTTTACGAATTATGTTGGAAGGAGGCATTATGGAAAGTTAAGAGTTCATGAAATTAAAGGTTAAGGTGGAGTGGGCCATAGGGCCACATGTTTTATTATTTATGGAGGTATAAGGTGATAATTTAATCATCTTTGTCATTTTCATGCAAGAAGTTTGAAGAAACTTGGAGGAAAGAAAAGGAAATTTCTAGAGAATTGAGAGAAAAAAAAAAAAAACAAAAGAGTTATAAGGGGCCATGTGGCCGGCCACCTAGGGGTGGGCCATGGCCACATGGATGGCCATAATATGTAAAATAAAGATGACTTGGTCATCTTATTCTTCATCTTTTCACTTGAGAGAAAAATCAAGAAACTTTGAGAGAGAGAGAGAGAAAGACATACGGCCATGGGCTGAAGAAAAAAGCCCATGAAATTTTGATGAAGAAAAATTATTTTCTTCCATGTTTTCTACTCTTTGGAAGGTGCTAAACAACATGAAGTAGTTGTTGAATCAAGCAAAGTTCTTGTTCTAGTAAAACCTTGCCATAGCCGAATGAAAAAGGAGAAGGAAGAAGGTGAGGTTCTATTCTCTTTTACATGTTTTATGGATGTTTTGGACATGTTATAATGCATGGAAATGGATGAAAATCATGCTAGGTAGTATGTGTGTGTGTGGCCGTGAGTTAGAGTATTTGTATGCAAGGAGGGAATTTAATCTATTTGGTATTTTAGTTGTTGTTATGAATGGATTGTATGCGTTATGATGTGAAGAAATGGATAAAAATCATGAAGCTTGGGCATGTTGAATGTTGGCCGTGTGTATGTGGTTTGATGCAAGTATGATGAGCAACTTTATTTAGTGTAATCTAGCATGTTTGTGTGTTGTTGTAGTGTGTAGATAATGAATGAGACTCATGGAATTATACATAATGATGTTGTGGCCGTATGGACTGATTTGGTATGACAAGGAATGGCCAATTTTATGTAGTATGTTAGTTGTTGTTTGTTGTGGATTATGTGATGAAAATGAAGGTTTGATGATCTAAATTGAAGACAAAAGTGTTGTGGGCTGATTTGGAACATAATGAGATTGTAACATGATTTCTTGTGTTGATGAAAATGATCTTGCTAACATATAAGATTGTTGATATAGTTTATGAATTTGAAAGAAAGAATTATGTTGTTAGATTCATTGAGTTGGAAGGTGTTGGATGGATGAATATATTGATTGAATCGTTTTGAAAGTCATGTGAATTGAATTGAATAGAACTGAATAATTGTTGGTCTTATTGATAGTTTGGCCGGGTTGAATTCCCGGATTGTTGTTGATTAAAATTGGCCGAGTTAGAATCTCGGGGGTGGCGCGTTTACAGAGGAAATGCTGCCGAAATTTTGGTAGACAAGTGTTATTTTGGGAATTCACCTTTAGATGCTTAAGTTAACATTTGGTAAATGTGACCAATATGTAGATTCTGGCGAACTTGGAGCTTGAATTTGGAGGAGCGTAAGAAGCGGAAAAAGGTATGTAAGACTTCACTTTCCTTCTTTGGCATGTCCTAGATATAGTAGGCTTGAACACGGGCCTCGGGGACAATTCCTTTCCCGTAAATCCGAGATTGAAATTAACTACTATTCATTCAGTGAAATTGAATTAGAACTTGCGCGAAATGTTGGAAAAACTTTCTAAGCGTCTAGAACCTACACAAATAGGGCCCGAATACTCTAAGACCCTCCCAAGTGACGCCATGAACCGTAATACACGTAAATTTGATACGTTGCCTCGTTTGACTCGAGGTGGGCCCACTATTCCTAATTCTCTCCTATTGTATCATTTAGCTTACTTTCATTCTATAATGCAAGGAAACTTTTGGACATCTTTTCGACTACTAAATAAGAATTGTTTTAATTAAACCCTTAACCCCAATGCATGATTTTCTTTCCTAAAAGTTTACAAATGTTTTCCAAAATATTCTTTTTCTTCAAAAATCAAGTTTTACAATATTGAAAGTCTTAATGACTATTCTAAGGATTCTAAATACCGGGAATTGTGCTTTATGACCCCGATTGATGTGTGAACCCGGCATACGTATATATAAATAATAACAGCATCAGAGCGCTATATAGACGCTGATAAATATACCTGGAATATAATAGTAGAACCAGAGCGCTATAGACGCTGGTATATATATATGATATAAGTGTGTGCATGTGACAAAAAGAATCAGAGCGCTATGAACGCTGATATATATATGTGCTGAATGAGACAGGGCGCTAAAGACGCCGGTATTTATACTTGAAGCGTGTATATATTTACGGGGAAAATAGGGATAAGGGCAGAGCGTTATGTACGCATATCCACCTGATCAGTTGGAGTATAGCACATGATATCGTCCCGGACGCGGATGCCGGACGCGGGGTGTGCCTATTATGGTTAAATGGATCGGCCGCCGACGCCTCGGCAATATAATATATTCTCTTTTATATATATGTGTATATATGCGAGTAAGGAAAGCTAAGGAAGTACGGCATTTGCCCAAGGGCACTTATAGGTACGGCTATCCTCTTATCTCATCCGCATTCTATAATCCCATGGTATTGTTGTTCATACTTACGTTCTTGTTCGTATTATTATTATTATTCATGTCTTGCATACTCGGTACATTGCTCGTACGACCCCTCTTCTTCGGGGGCTGCGTTCATGCCGCGCGGTACACCCGACGGATCGAAGCTAATGTAAAGGATGTTCCGAAAAGTTGGCAAGCTCCATTTGGCCTCGGAGTGAAGCCGAGTCGAGTATACGTGCCGAGAGTCCCGATTACGTTAGAGACTTTGCGGACGGAGTCGTGGGTTTTGGGAGTCGGTTTGTATTATAATACAAGTTTGTACGATTACGTGTTTTGCTTGATATAAAAGCAATGAAAGAATGTTTTAGTAATCTTATTGTACACCTGACTTAGAGGTTCAAAAAAAAAATTTCAAGTGCGTAGTAAGGGTTAGCGGGTTCGCTCGGCTCCGGTTACGGGGTCGGGTGCCCATCACACCCTAATCAAGATTGGGGTGTGACAAAGTGGTATCGGGGCGAGGTCGGTCCAAGGGTTGTCCGCAAAGTCGTGTCCGTAGAGTCCCGTTTATGGTGTGAAGCCGGCCACATTTATAAACGGAGGCTACGGGGCATTTAGGAATGGTTGACCTTCTTTCTGTCATGAGATCGTGCGATAGAGCCAAGTCATAGGAGATAAGATCCTTTATACTAATCGTTGACTTCCGCAGAAGCCCAGTATCGGCGGAAAAAGGCGAGAAATGATATGGAAAGGCAAAAGAGGTGAGACCGGGTGAATATATTTGTTCTATTACGTGGAGCTGAGCGCCAGACAGGAAGTAGCCATACATGCAGGCGGAAGGTGAACATCAGGAATTAAAAAAAAAAAAAAGGGCAAAACGGTCATTATAGAAGAAAGGACGTATTACAAAGATATCTCGGAAATTGTAAAGCTCTGGTTGGCTTCAGACCGCGTAGTAGAGGCCAAGTGAAAAAGTGGACGTGAAAATATCGACAATGAGGCACCGAATTCCAGTGAAGTTTTTGGGTTAAGCGTGCCCAGAGAGAGCAATTCTAGGATGGGTGACCCCCTGGGAAGTTTATAAGAAATTCTATATATTCGAACATCAGAGACAATAGGAGGCTGGAGCAACCTAAGGGAAACTAGAGTATATGGAATACTTGGAGATTATAAGAAGACGCGTAGCGTAGACGAGGCAGACTTGCTCGGCAAAAAGATAGGAAGTACATCATAGCCCTAGAATTAGGATAGGCTTGAACAGTGTTTGGACGTATTTTGTGGGCTAGTTAATAGTAATTATACATATGTATATGAAGGTGTGGAATATCCCAAATATGATTGTATCGGTGGACATGTAAATCCCAAAGAACCGAAGTTACGGTATGAAAGGCACTAATCGAGTAAGGGTACCGGAGTTCGAAAGACAGCAAGAGTAAATGGTACAAGTGTTGCAAAGTAAGCTATTGTTACTCCACTATAGATTAAGATTGGGAATGAGGATATGAGACGAAATATAAATGGATAATGGTATAGGTGCGCCCCAAAAGGGGGGAAGCAGGTGAGAGAAATGTAGGGATGAGACAAAGACAGTGTTTGATATGAACACTTGAGCTATTGAGGAGACCCCTTTACTGAAGTGAATTAGTAAGGACGGGGGAAACCAACAATTAGTAGATAGAAGTTCGGATAGCTTAAGAGCTAATAGGAAGGATGGAAATGGCCTTGAAAAGGGAGCTCCCCCGAGGTGCTTATGAGACTCCGGACGACTAATTGAACATTCGAGGACGAATGTTTTAAAGGGGGGAAGGATGTTACACCTCGCACTTTTGCACATTTGAATATTCCGAGTTAATGGCGGGAAGTTAAAGACAAGACCATTTTCGACTTTGTTTTAAGACGTAAGTCGTTTACGAATTATGTTGGAAGGAGGCATTATGGAAAGTTAAGAGTTCATGAAATTAAAGGTTAAGGTGGAGTGGGCCATAGGGCCACATGTTTTATTATTTATGGAGGTATAAGGTGATAATTTAATCATCTTTGTCATTTTCATGCAAGAAGTTTGAAGAAACTTGGAGGGAAAGAAAAGGAAATTTCTAGAGAATTGGAGAGAAAAAAAAAAACAAAACAAAAGAGTTATAAGGGGCCATGTGGCCGGCCACCTAGGGGTGGGCCATGGCCACATGGATGGCCATAATATGTAAAATAAAAGATGACTTGGTCATCTTATTCTTCATCTTTTCACTTGAGAGAAAAATCAAGAAACTTTGAGAGAGAGAGAGGAGAAGACATACGGCCATGGCTGGCCCGCTTTGGCCATGAAATTTTGATGAAGAAAAATTATTTTCTTCCATGTTTTCTACTCTTTGGAAGGTGCTAAACAACATGAAGTAGTTGTTGAATCAAGCAAAGTTCTTGTTCTAGTAAAACCTTGCCATAGCCGAATGAAAAAGGAGAAGGAAGAAGGTGAGGTTCTATTCTCTTTTACATGTTTTATGGATGTTTTGGACATGTTATAATGCATGGAAATGGATGAAAATCATGCTAGGTAGTATGTGGGTGTGTGTGGCCGTGAGTTAGAGTATTTGTATGCAAGGAGGGAATTTAATCTATTTGGTATTTTAGTTGTTGTTATGAATGGATTGTATGCGTTATGATGTGAAGAAATGGATAAAAATCATGAAGCTTGGGCATGTTGAATGTTGGCCGTGTGTATGTGGTTTGATGCAAGTATGATGAGCAACTTTATTTAGTGTAATCTAGCATGTTTGTGTGTTGTTGTAGTGTGTAGATAATGAATGAGACTCATGGAATTATACATAATGATGTTGTGGCCGTATGGACTGATTTGGTATGACAAGGAATGGCCAATTTTATGTAGTATGTTAGTTGTTGTTTGTTGTGGATTATGTGATGAAAATGAAGGTTTGATGATCTAAATTGAAGACAAAAGTGTTGTGGGCTGATTTGGAACATAATGAGATTGTAACATGATTTCTTGTGTTGATGAAAATGATCTTGCTAACATATAAGATTGTTGATATAGTTTATGAATTTGAAAGAAAGAATTATGTTGTTAGATTCATTGAGTTGGAAGGTGTTGGATGGATGAATATATTGATTGAATCGTTTTGAAAGTCATGTGAATTGAATTGAATAGAACTGAATAATTGTTGGTCTTATTGATAGTTTGGCCGGGTTGAATTCCGGATTGTTGTTGATTAAAATTGGCCGAGTTAGAATCCTCGGGGTGGCGCAGAGAGGAAATGTCCGAAATTTTGGTAGACAAGTGTTATTTTGGGAATTCACCTTTAGATGCTTAAGTTAACATTTGGTAAATGTGACCAATATGTAGATTACGGCGAACTTGGAGCTTGAATTTGGAGGAGCGTAAGAAGCGGAAAAAGGTATGTAAGACTTCACTTTCCTTCTTTGGCATGTCCTAGATATAGTAGGCTTGAACACGGGCCTCGGGGACAATTCCTTTCCCAGAAATCCGAGATTGAAATTAACTACTATTCATTCAGTGAAATTGAATTAGAACTTGCGCGAAATGTTGGAAAAACTTTCTAAGCGTCTAGAACCTACACAAATAGGGCCCGAATACTCTAAGACCCTCCCAAGTGACGCCATGAACCGTAATACACGTAAATTTGATACGCTGCCTCGTTTGACTCGAGGTGGGCCCACTATTCCCGAATTCTCTCCTATTGTATCATTTAGCTTACTTTCATTCTATAATGCAAGGAAACTTTTGGACATCTTTTTCGACTACTAAATAAGAATTGTTTTAATTAAACCCTTAACCCCAATGCATGATTTTCTTTCCTAAAAGTTTACAAATGTTTTCCAAAATATTCTTTTTTCTTCAAAAATCAAGTTTTACAATATTGAAAGTCTTAATGACTATTCTAAGGATTCTAAATACCGGGAATTGTGCTTTATGACCCCCGATTGATGTGTGAACCCGGCATACGTATATATAAATAATAACGAGATCGAGAGCGCTATATAGACGATAAATATACCAGAATATAATAGTAGAACCAGAGCGCTATAGACGCTGGTATATATATATGATATAAGTGTGTGCATGTGACAAAAAGAATCAGAGCGCTATGAACGCTGATATATATATGTGCTGAATGAGACAGGGCGCTAAAGACGCCGGTATTTATACTTGAAGCGTGTATATATTTACGGGGAAAATAGGGATAAGGGCAGAGCGTTATGTACGCATATCCACCTGATCAGTTGGAGTATAGCACATGATATCGTCCCGGACGCGGGATGCCCGGACGCGGGGTGTGCCTATTATGGTTAAATGGATCGGCTGCCGACGCCTCGGCAATATAATATATTCTCTTTATATATATGTGTATATATATGCGAGTAAGGAAAGCTAAGGAAGTACGGCATTTGCCCAAGGGCACTTATAGGTACGAGGCTATCCTCTTATCTCATCCTGATTCTATAATCCCATGGTATTGTTGTTCATACTTACGTTCTTGTTCGTATTATTATTATTATTCATGTCTTGCATACTCGGTACATTGCTCGTGCGGACCCTCTTCTTCGGGGGCTGCGTTCATGCCGCGCGTACACCCGGACGGATCGAAGCTAATGTAAAGGATGTTCCACAGTTGGCAAGCTCCATTTGGCACGGAGTGAAGCCGAGTCGATATACGTGCCGGAGTCCCGATTACGGTTAGAGACTTTGCGGACGAGTCGTGGTTTTGGGAGTCGGTTTGTATTATAATACAAGTTTGTACAGTTACGTGTTTTGCTTGATATAAAAGCAATGAAAGAATGTTTTAGTAATCTTATTGTACACCTGACTTAGAGGTTCAAAAAAAAAAATTTCAAGTGCGTAGTAAGGGTTAGCGGGTTCGCTCGGCTCCGGTTACGGGGTCGGGTGCCCATCACACCCTAATCAAGATTGGGGTGTGACACCATATCATCATATCATGAACATAAACAGAACCCGGCCCGCCTATGAGGGACGCGGTGAACAATGCAGGGGAACTCGCACGATAACAGAACCTGGCCCGGGACGCAGTGAACAGACACAGAGGCATGCGCACGATAACAGATCCTGGCCCGGGACGCAGTGAACAGATATATTGAGCCTTGCACGAGCGCAGTAGTAAGAAACCATATGCACATAAATCCGGACTCAATGGATAGGTATACCACCGACATCGAAGATTCGAACAAGTTTCGGTTCTTTCGAGTTAGTATCGGAAAGTTATGAGCATTTTAAAATACGAAACCTCTTCGGACTCGTAAGCGATCCGAGATCGTACATGAAGAACATTAAGGCTTACGGGGAATCCTCATATCGAATACTCGGTCGAAGACTCATATCCGGATACTCGTAGCCGAATACTTATACCGGAATACTTATGTCAGAATACTTATATCAGACGCTCGTACCAGGATACTCATACCAGAGTTATCATGTCGGAATGCTTATACCAGAATACTTATGTCACACCCCAATCTTGATTAGGGTGTGATGGGCACCCGACCCCGTAACCGGAGCCGAGCGAACCCGCTAACCCTTACTACGTACTTGAAATTTTTTTTTTTGAACCTCTAAGTCATGTATACAATAAGATTACTAAAACATTCTTTTATTGCTTTTAAATCAAGTAAAACATGTAACCGTACAAACTTGTATTATAATACAAATTGACTCCCAAAACCCACGACTGTCCGCAAAGTCTCTAACCGTAATCGGAATCCCGGCACGTATACTCGATTCGGCTTCACTCCGAGGCCAAATGGAGCTTGCCAACCGCCGGGAACATCTTTACATTAACTTCGATCCGCCCGGGTGTACCGCGCGGTATGAACGCAGCCCCGAAGAAGAGGGGTCGGTACGAGCAATGTATGCGAGTATGCAAGACATGAGTAATAATAATACGAACAGAACGTAAGTATGAAAAACAATACCATGGGATTATAGAATGCGTGATGAGATAAGAGGATAGCCCGTACCTATAAGTGCCCTTGGCGTATGCGTACTTTCTTAGCTTTCCTTACTCACACATATATATATATATACATAAAAAAAAGAATATATTAT
>NW_026726144.1:0-40162 GCF_029784015.1 Lycium ferocissimum
ACATTTCTTTCTTCTAACTTCATCAACTACACCAACAATTCACACATTGACAATATCATTCCCATAGTTACAAGAAACTAGCTTAAAAGTTCGTTAGCTTCTACAACAAGTCACAAACGATTATAACTTCAATTTGAACCATTAAACTTTCATTTGCATCCTAGAATCCACAACACAACAACCCAAGAATACTAAATAAAATAAGTTCATTCCCTAACATACAAAATGTACCATTTTACCACCACCTCAACACACACAATTTCCATGATTTTCATCCATTTCCACACACTACAACAACACCCAAACATGCTAAATACAATTGATTCACCATTCCTACACAACATCATATATTTACGGCCAAACATCAACATACACGGTTCAACATCAACATCCATATTTTTATGAATTTCATTCATTTCTACATACTACAACATACACAACCATCCATATCATATAAAAGAGAAGATTAAACCTTACCTTCTTCACTCAATTCCTTCACTCGGCTAGGGCTTGTTCTTGCAAGAATGAGTCTTTTGTTTGTTCCAACAACTACTCCACGTTAATAAGAACCCTTCAATTGATAGAATTGCTAGAAGAAAATAATTTTTTGATCACTATTTTTGGTCTTCACTTTTTCCTCACCATGGCCGAATGGCCTTCTCCTTTGGTTCTCCAAGTTTCTTGAATTTTCTAAAGGGTAGATATGATGAAGATGATTTAATTAGTCATCTTTCTCTACATATATAATTAACACATATGGCCCTTGGCCCACATTTGCCACACGGCCATATGGCCCTTGGTTCATGAAATATTAAGTTTCTAAAATTCACTTTTAACCCCAATTTTCCTTAATATTCCATACCGAGAAAATCATAAGCAACTTATGCCTCAAAACAAAATCGTGGTTAAAAGTCTCTACTTCGTATCCCGGAATAGTCTTGTCCCTAACTTTTCGTGGTTAACTCGGATTGTCCCAATGTACAAAATACGGGATATAACACCAGCAAGGCTATCATAAAGCACGGCGTCCCAAAATATATACAAACGCAAGCCGACAAGGCTGCCACGGCGAATGGGACCGCCCAAAACACAAATCATACGAACACAACTGAACAGTAATATTCACAACCCACATATATGTCTACAGACCTCTAAGAGTAACAACAGAATCATATGACGGAACAGGGCCCCGCCGTACCCCTGAATAGACATATGCATATATACAATGGAAGAATATGTACCAAAATATGGGCTCCGAACAAGGAGCACTCCAAAGTGAGAATAGGTGTCCTAGGTGGTGGATCACGAAGTGGGCGTACGTACTGCGGGCATAAAACGCGACCCCAGAAGAAAATTGTACGGAATATGTACTGAGTATGCAAAGCATGAAATACAGTAAACAGAATCATAATCGAAACAAGAAGTACAGAAAATAAGTACAATATCCAGAATACCAAAATATTTACTTTTAAAACACAAATCATGCATGGGGCTCAGGGAATATGGTCGCCCACCCGTCATTGGCGCCATAACACATCATACTCCAGAAGATTTCATACCTCCGAAACCCGACATATCACATAACACATCATAACGCCATAATATAAATGGAACCCGGCCCTATAGCAAGGGGCTCGGCGAACAAAACATAGAAAAGTCTCGAGGGCCCACGGACAAGTATCAAACAAATCCGAGCCCGCCTATGAAAGTTTGGGGATATTATTCATTATAGAATCTCCTACGAACGTTTCGAAGCGATCCGAGCTCGTCTATGAAAGTTACGGGTGTTCGTAGTTACAGAATCCTTTAAGAACAAAATTCTTTATGCAACATTTGAAATCCAATCATATAAAAACATAAGAACCTTAGTTCGATTACATTAAGAGAGCCAACATCAAGAAGCGAATAAGAATCGTATACAAGCTCGGATCTTAAGAATGGAATTACCCCGAGGCTCGTGTCATAGCCTACTTACCACTAAGACATGCCAAAAGAAAGAAAGGTTAGGCTTCACATATCTCGTCCGCTCTCAAACTAATCCAAACTCAAGTCTCGGGCTCCCCAAGATCTACTGTCACACCCTAATTTCTGATAGGGCGTGATGGGCACCCGACCCTTACTTAGGGCCGAGCGAGCCCGTTGACTCTCGTCATACTCATAATCATACTGGGCCCGCAAAACATGACATAAGCACATAATGAAAATTTTTCAGAAAACAAACATGCCTTTCGTCTTTTTCAAATCAAATAAAATTTGTAGTCACAACAAATCTGTAACATAATGCATAGTCATACACCGACTTACATAGCCGCTTACAAACTGACGTCTTATACACACGACACTGTCTGCAAAGTCTCTAACATAACTCCAGATACCATATCACACATATACTCTGACTCGGCAACACTCCGGGAAAAATGGAGCTCGCTAATCCAACTAGAACATCTTCTACTAACATCACCTACTCATCTGTGGGTACCTGCGCGGCATGAAACGCAGCCCCCGAAGAAAGGGGTCGTCGAAATATCTCCGAGCATGTAAAGCATGGCATACAGAAAACGGGATCATAACCGAAGTAAGGAGTGCAGAAAATGAGCATAAAAATCCAGAATACCAAAGGGCTTGCACTTGAAGTACAAATCATACATAGGCGGTACAGAAGACAAATGTGATAATCCGAATGCCAAAATTCTTAGCTTTCTTTTGTAAAATGTTTCTGTCTCATACATATAGAAAATAGAACAAATCATATGAGTGACATTAACCGACCGATCATAACCTGCATTGTCAAAATCACATATACACATACCGCGGTCGGTACCCGGCGGTCAATATCACACATATACACGTACGCGGCCAAATACCCAGCGGCAATATCACATATACACATACCGCGGCCAAATACCCAGCGGCAATATCACATATACACATACCGCGGCCAAATACCCAGCAGCAATATCACATATACACATACCGCGGCCAAATACCCAGCGGCAACATCACACATACCGCGGTCAAGAATCCAGCGGCAACATCACACATACCGGCATACCGGACACATCATAACATCAGAATACATACACGGTTCCCGGCCAAAAGGGGCTCGGCGAACCGGACACATCATACTCCAAAAACACATCATTTACAAACCGAGAAACCATATGCACATAAATCCTTATTACTGACTCAACAGAATGATCAAACAAGTCCTCATTTAAAAGCCCAAACAGTAGTCAAATCAAGTTTCCTCCGAACGTCACTCGGGAACAGATCAAATAGAATTTTAGAAATCATATGCATAAAAATCCTCATTTCAGACTCAACAGATAAATAAGTAATCATACTCGGGGGTCGGAAGCATAGCCACATTAAGCTTTTTCAAAAATAGGTCATTAGAACCAAACATAGAAAGCCGCGGGACCCACGGACG
Source organism: Lycium ferocissimum (assembly GCF_029784015.1). NCBI lineage: Eukaryota > Viridiplantae > Streptophyta > Magnoliopsida > Solanales > Solanaceae > Lycium > Lycium ferocissimum. The sequence continues at coordinate 3,431 of NW_026726144.1, forward strand.
AGCGTCAACCCAATCCGGGCCCGCCTATGAAAGTCATAATCATTATACGTCATAGAATCATTTACGAGCATATCAAAGCCATCCGGTTCTGTCTGTGAAAGTTACGGACGTTCGTAGTTACAAAACCCTTTTTGAAAACAAAACGTTTTATACAACATCTGAAAACCAATCATACAAAGACATATAAACCATATAAGGATGCCATCATCAAGAAGCAAATAAGCGTCGTAAACATGCTCGGACTTTAAGAATAGAATTACCCCCGAAGCTCATAACGTATCATAACTTAGCCATATCTAATACATGCCAAAAGAAGGAAAGGTAAGCTTTACATACCTCGATCGCTTCCTACGCTAATCCAAATTTAAGTCTCAAACCTTCCAAGATATATAATAAGGTCATTAAGTACCAAACATTAGCCATAAGCACTTAAGAATCCAATCCCAAGCCATCACTTTATTTACGAAATTTGGGCAGCATTTCCCTATAAGTTCAACAACCCGAGAATTCAACTCGGCCAATATTTTCAACAACAATACCAACAACCATAAGTAACATCAATAATCGATTCAAAACGCATTCTAACATTAATAACCCTTTCGACACAATTCAACAACATTCCATCCACTACATAATGAAACCCGAAACCTCCAAGTTCAAGGAAACAACACAACACATTTTCTTCCTTCCGAATTCATGAACTACATTAATAATCCATTACTTCCATAAATTCAATAAACTATATAAAATTCCATAACAAGCCGCAACCAACTATAACTTCACTTTGAACCATTAAACTTTCATTAGCACCATAGAATCCACAACACAACAATCCAAACATACTAAATAAATTTAGTTCATTCCTTGTCACAAAACAGCCCATACTCACGGCTCAACATCAACATACAAAATTTCATGAATTTCATCCATTTCTACACACTATCCCCTCCGTTTTAATCCGTTAAAATTCTAAATACACTCGTTAACAATGAAAAGGAACCGTATTCATACCTTAAGCATGCAGCCCCCACGTTATCACTCTTCTCCTTGGTTGATTTTTAGCTCAAATTGAAGACAACGCAACAGCCGTACAACACTTTTCTCTTCATGGGCCAGAAATTCGGGGCTCAGATTTTGGTCAAAGTTGATTTTTCTTCTCTCCAAGGTTCTTCTCTCTCTCTCGTTCCAGAATTTTCTGGGTATTCTTGGTCTGAAAAATGAGAGGAAAGGGCTGAAATTAGACTTAAATAGGCAAGGGTCATGGGCCTAACCCGATTGGGCCTAGCCCTCTGACCTTTCCGCCTTAAAACGTCCATATCTCCTTATCCCGATGTCACCTGTGGGCCCACGACCTGTGGTTGGAAATATAATTCAATTATCTACAACTTCTATCTTTGGTGTTTTTCCAAATTCCAAACTTATAATACCGTTTCGCCCTCGAAGTCGGATCACCCGAAAACATTACTTAAAAATATTTGTTTGGAGGACTTCCACTTTGATTTGGCTCAAGGGTCCTTCTTGAGTTATGTTTAACTTCACATATGTGATTCATATAAATTGTCGCATGTCCCAAAAAAAAATCTCGGTGTGTGGACCCCACCTCGCCCTTGCGAATAATCCGACGTACAAAAATACGAAATATAATCTTGTCAACGTGAGTTTAAATTATGAAGCAACAACATGATTGTCAATTTTTGGACTCCAATTTTTCGTGGTCATGGCCGAACGGCCTCTTGTTCTTTCTCCATGCTTCTTGAATTTTCTAGGGTGCTAAATGATGAAGATGACTTAATTGTCATCTTTTAGCCACTATATATTACTTCCATGTGGCCCATGGCCCACACCCCACACATGGCCACATATGGCCATTTTCATGAAATATTCTTTTTCCAAAATTTCACTTCTAGCCTCAAATTCTCATGAAATGCTTAACTTTTCATAATTCACTTTTAACCCCAAATTTTTCTTATTCCAAATTTACCCTTAACATTCCATACCAATAAAAAGATGAATATGCAACTTATGCATTAAAGTCAACAAAATCGAAAATTAAAAGTCTTGTCCATAACTTGTCGCAACCAACTTAGAATATTCCAACGTACAAAGTACGGGGTATAACATCCTTTCCCCCTTTAGAACATTCGTCCTCGAATGTTCAACTAATCGTATAGGGTCTTAAAAATCTCGTTTTAAACTTTTCCTTCTTGTAATTCCCTCTACTCGACTTGTAACATTCTAAGCACATTATCTCGTGTCGTCTCTTAATCTTTAACTCAAACCCTTCCGTATTCATTCCATAGCTTGTTTTTCCGTTTCACACTTGCCTTTGTATTTCAGCTACATAGATCACATCACAACCTTGGCCACTTTCTCACTAGGCTTCACTTATTTTCATAACAACCCCCATTATATTCACATTATATCTTATTCGTAACCAATCCCATAATATAACACTTCTTAACCCTTTACCCTTTTCTGATCAACTTCTTCCTCTGTACTCTTGTCTTAATCATACTATTACTTCTTTCTCGAAGTCAGCCATGCTCGCAACTTACTCAAATATTACCATTACGGTGGACACGGCCTTTCAAGTCGCATTACAAACCTACATCTCATTTTCCCTTTATTTCTGGGAAAATTTCGGCAGAGTTTCCTCTATATTCCCTACTATCTCAAAACCTGTACACAAGGAATACTAACAATGCCTCGCAGGGCCAAAATACATATATACATATCATATCATATCGCAGCCACACAGGGCTCCCAATATCATCAACGTTATTACACAAATGATAAACATACCTCGTATGCCCAACTCAAATGGCGGTGCCACACTTTCTTGTTTACTTTTCCTTTAATCTTCAACTTGTATTTCAATCACAACTTCATTATCTTTCCCAACATATATCTTTCATACCTTTGCTTACGCGTACTTTGTAACTTCCAACATCATCAATCGTTTTCTTCCATCAATGTCATTCTTCTCTCGAAACCAAAGGTTAGTGCAAGAAATCTCATTTCTATAGCTTGGCTCTATTACACGATCTCAGATGTGAAAGAAGAGTAACCACCCTAGATGCCCCGTAGCCTCCTGTTTATAAGTGTGGCGCGCTACACACCATAAATAAGACTCTACTGGACACGACTTTGCAGACAACCCCTAGGACGAACTGCTCTGATACCAATTTGTCACACCCTAATTTTCGATAGGGCGTGATGGGCACCCGACCCTTACTTAGGGCCGAGCGAACCCGCTGACTCTCGTCATACTCATAATCATACTGGGCCCGCAAAACATGACATAAGCACATAATGAAAATTTTTCAGAAAACAAACATGCCTTTCGTCTTTTTCAAATCAAATAAAATCTGTAGTCACAACAAATCTGTAACATAATGCATAGTCATACACCGGCTTACATAGCCGCTTACAAACTGACGTCTTATACACACGACACTGTCTGCAAAGTCTCTAACATAACTCCAGATACCATATCACACATATACTCTGACTCGGCAACACTCCGGGAAAAATGGAGCTCGCTAATCCAACTAGAACATCTTCTACTAACATCACCTACTCATCCGCAGGTACCTCGCGCGGCATGAAACGCGACCCCGAAGAAAGCGGGGTCGAAGACGGAATATATCGAGCATGTAAAGCATGGCATACAAAAAACGGGATCATAACCGAAGTACGGAGTGCGAAAAATGAGCATAAAAATCGAATACCAAAGACTTGCACACGAAGTACAAATCATACATAGGCGGTACGAAGACAAATGTGATAATCCGAATGCCAAAATTCTTAGCTTTCTTTTGTAAAACGTTTCCGTCTCATACATATAGAAAATAGAACAAATCATATGGCCGACATTAACCGACCGATCATAACCAATATCAAAATCACATATACACATATGTGGGATTTGCCTAAACGTCAATATCACACATATACACATACCGCGGCCAAATACCCGGCGGCAATATCACATATACACATACCGCGGCCAAATACCCGAAACCGGCAATATCACATATACACATACCGCGGCCAAATACCCCGTGTTCGTATCACACATCAGGGACCGCGGTCAAGAATCCGGCAACATCACACATACCGTGGTCAAGAATCGCGACAACATCACACATACCGGCATACCGGACACATCATAACATCGAATACATACACGGTTCCAAAAAAAGGGGCTCGGCGAAGCCGGACACATCATACTCCGAAAACACATCATTTACAAACCGAGAAACCATATGCACATAAATCCTTATTACTGACTCCAACAGAATGATCAAACAAGTCCTCATTTAAAAGCCCAAACAGTAGTCAAATCAAGTTTCCTCCGAACGTCACTCGGGAACAGATCAAATAGAATTTTAGAAATCATATGCATAAAAATCCTCATTTCAGACTCAACAGATAAATAAGTAATCATACTCGGGGGTCGGAAGCATAGCCACATTAAGCTTTTTCAAAAATAGGTCATTAGAACCAAACATAGAAAGCCGCGGGACCCACGGACGAGCGTCAACCCAATCCGGGCCCGCCTATGAAAGTCATAGTCATTATACGTCATAGAATCATTTACGAGCATATCAAAGCCATCCGGATTCATTCTTGTGAAAGTTACAGACGTTCGTAGTTACAAAACCCTTTTTGAAAACAAAACGTTTTATACAACATCTGAAAACCAATCATACAAAGACATATAAACCATATAAGGATGCCATCATTAAGAAGCAAATAAGCGTCGTAAACATGCTCGGACTTTAAGAATAGAATTACCCCCGAAGCTCATAACGTATCATAACTTAGCCATATCTAAGACATGCCAAAAGAAGGAAAGGTAAGCTTTACATACCTCGATCGCTTCCTACGCTAATCCAAATTTAAGTCTCAAACCTTCCAAGATCTACAATAAGGTCATTAAGTACCAAACATTATCCATAAGCACTTAAGAATCCAATCCCAAGCCATCACTTTATTTACAGAAATTTGGGCAGCATTTCCCCATAAGTTCAACAACCCGAGAATTCAACTCGGCCAATATTTTCAACAACAATACCAATAACCATATAAGTAACATCAATAATCGATTCAAAACGCATTCTAACATTAATAACTCTTTCGACACAATTCAACAACATTCCATCCACTACATAATGAAACCCGAAACCTCCAAGTTCAAGGAAACAACACAACACATTTTCTTCCTTCCGAATTCATGAACTACATTAATAATCCATTACTTCCATAAATTCAATAAACTATATAAAATTCCATAACAAACCGCAACCAACTATAACTTCACTTTGAACCATTAAACTTTCATTAGCACCATAGAATCCACAACACAACAATCCAAACATACTAAATAAATTTAGTTCATTCCTTGTCACAAAACAGCCCATACTCACGGCTCAACATCAACATACAAAATTTCATGAATTTCATCCATTTCTACACACTATCCCCTCCGTTTTAATCCGTTAAAATTCTAAATACACTCGTTAACAATGAAAAGGAACCGTATTCATACCTTAAGCATGCAGCCCCCACGTTATCACTCTTCTCCTTGGTTGATTTTTAGCTCAGGTGAAGACAACGCAGCGTACAACACTTTTCTCTTCATGGGCTTCGAATTCGGGGCTCGATTTTGGTCAAAATTGGTTTTCTTCTCTCCAATGTTCTTCTCTCTCTCTCTTTCCAGAATTTTCTGGGTATTCTTGGTCTGAAAAATGAGAGGAAAGGGCTGAAATTAGACTTAAATAGGCATGGGTCATGGGCCTAACCCGATTGGGCCCGGTTTGGGCCCAGCCCTCTGACCTTTCCGCCTTAAAACGTCCATATCTCCTTATCCCGATGTCACCTGTGGGCCCACGACCTGTGGTTGGAAATATAATTCAATTATCTACAACTTCTATCTTTGGTGTTTTTCCAAATTCCAAACTTATAATATCGTTTCTGCCCCTCGAAGTCAGATCACCCGAAAACATTACTTAAAAATATTTGTTTGGAGGACTTCCACTTTGATTTGGCTCAAGGTCCTTCTTGAGTTATGTTTAACTTCACATATGTGATTCATATAAATTGTCCCATGTCAAAAAAAAAAAAAATCTCAGTGTGTGGACCCCACCTCGGCTTGCGAATAATCCGACGTACAAAAATACGAAATATAATCGTCAACGTGAGTTTAAATTATGAAGCAACAACATGATTGTCAATTTTTGGACTCCAATTTTTCGTGGTCATGGCCGAATGGCCTCTTGTTCTTTCTCCATGCTTCTTGAATTTTCTAGGGTGCTAAATGATGAAGATGACTTAATTGTCATCTTTTAGCCACTTATATATTACTTCCATGTGGCCCATGGCCCACACCCCACACATGGCCACATATGGCCATTTTCATGAAATATTCTTTTCCAAAATTTCACTTCTAGCCTCAAATTCTCATGAAATGCTTAACTTTTCATAATTCACTTTTAACCCCAAATTTTCCTTATTCCAAATTTACCCTTAACATTCCATACCAAAAAAAGATGAATATGCAACTTATGCATTAAAATCAACAAAATCGAAAATTAAAAGTCTTGTCCATAACTTGTCGCAACCAACTTAGAATATTCCAACGTACAAAGTACGGGGTATAACATCTACAACAACGTCATTATATGCTAACATTAGTTATAGGCATTTAGGAATTCAATCCCAAACTAGCACTTAATTCTACAGAAATTTGGGCAGCATTTCCCCTATAAATTCAACATCCCCGAGAATTCAACTCGGCCAAATCATCAACAACAATACCAACAACCATTCTTACAACATCAACAATCAATTCAAAACGCATTCTAACGTTAGTAGCTCTTTCTACATACTTAGCAACATTCCAGTTATATTCAATTCAACTACATACATTCAAGCCAACATCAACGCTCATATGTTCAAGTACTAACCCGAGACCATTCAAACACGATTCAAGAACACATCAAACAACCCGCACAATATTCAAGATAACCCAACCAAAACTCCACTCCACCCAAAACCATCCCAAACCCGAGAACAACAACAACAATACATTCCTCTCTCCCAAATTCATGAATTACACCGACAATACACACGTTAACAATGTCATTCTCACAAATATGAAATCTACATTAAAATCACGTTGCTTCCAAATCAGCCCACGACACTTACAATTTCAACTTGAATCATTAAACTTTCATTATCAACATAGAACCCACAACAACAACAACCAAAACACTAAAGAAAATTAATTCATTCCTTGCTATTCAAGATGACCCATATCCGGCCATCACCCCAACACATAACTTTTATGATTCTCATCCATTTCAACACACTACAACAACCAAACATGCTAAATAGAATTAATTCATCACTCCTACACAACACACACCTACACGGCTACAAGCCATACACACGGCTCAACATCAATCATGCATATTTTCATAAGTTCATTCATTTCTACATACTACAACATGTACAAATCATTCATAACATATGAAAAAGAAGATTAAACCTTACCTTTTCCACGCAACTTCACAACTTATCTAGGGTTATAAATGATGAAAACGAGAGGTTTGTTGACTCCAACAACAACTCCACGTTAACAAGGACCTTTCAATGGTTGGAATTGCTAGAAGAAATTATTTTTTTGATCAATATTTTTGGACCTCAATTTTTCTAGCTATGGCCGAATGCTCCTTCTTCTTTTTCTCCAAGTTTCTACAATTTTCTTAAGTGTTGAAGATGATGAATATGATGACTTAGTCATCTTTTATTTACATATATTATCCATCCATGTAGCCCTTGGCCCACACCATATTGGCCGGCCACTTGGCCCCTTTGACTCATGAATTATTAACTTTCAAATATTCACTTTTAACCCAAAATTTCCCTTAATATTCCATGACAACAAAACCATAAGCAACTTATGTCTTAAAACAAAATCATGGTTAAAAGTCTCTACTTCGTATCCCGGAATAGTCTTATCCCTAACTTATCATGGTTAACTCAGATTGTCCCAATGTATAAAATACGGGATATAACATCCTCCCCCCTTTAGAACATTCGTCCTCGAATGTTAAACTAGCCCTACGGGGCCTTATAGGCATTTCGGGGGAGTTTCTTTTATAGCTATCACATACAATTCATTCATCAATCAATATAACCAATTAAGGAATTTAAATTACTGTAGGCACCGGAAATAAAGGATACTTTCTTCTTCTTCATCTCTCTTAGCCTTCCCCTGTGTCATCTCCTCCCTGTTATTGTTCAGCCACAACACCTTAACGGAGACTACATCTTTATTACGCAATCTTCTCACCTGGCGATCCAGTATGGCTATAGGATGCTCCTCGTAGGATAGCTCCTCTGTCACCTGGATATCCTCTATGGGAAATATTCTGGAAGGGTCACCAATGCATTTGCGAAGCATAGATACGTTGAATATCGGATGCACTGCTCCTAAATCAGCTGGTAGGTCTAATTCATAGGCAATCTTGCCTATCTTACGAACAATCTGATAAGGCCAGATATATCTTGGACTAAGCTTTCCCTTTTTGCCGAATCTCATAACACCTTTCATGGGTGACACTTTCAGGAATACCCAATCACCAACCTGAAACTCTAAGTGTCGACGCCGTGCTTTATGATAGCCTTGCTGGCTTCTGTGATATATATATTTGTACATGCGACAGTTTGGAGACTACGTATGATCTTTGTGTATGTATATGCCGATTCTGATTTATGAGTGAGTACGAGTGCCCAACTCGGGCACTAGTCACGGCCTACGGGGTTGGGTCGTGACAAAGAAAAATTGTGAAATGATTTAAGCGAGACGATCAGAACAAGCTGGTTACCAGATGACAGTGAATTTATATGTCAAATAAAAAAATCTTTCAGAATTATACCAGTTAATGATAGACAGATCACAGAGCAGCTATGTAAAGTTATAATGTGAGGGAACTCCAGCGCTACTTGATAGCCAACTCTAAAGATTATGATTAAGAGCTAAAAAGTAGAGTGACAGTTAAAGTCTTTTAAAGAAGTCGAGAAGTGATACACGAGGCTGAAGATTCCAGAATATGGACTGGAACAGCAGAGCAATGTAAGGTTATTAAAGTAAAATAATGTTACACCTTGGAAAATTTTGTTTTATATGTAGAGTCTGCGAAGGGTCTACAGGTTACCAGAGGCATGAAACACTCCAAGGATTGTAAAGTCTAATAAATCAACGAGGCACGTCTACGTGTTATAAAATCTTATGTAAAGATTAAGAGGTAAGATGAAGGGAACGATACATCTTAAGGGAGCAACTCATAGAAGAAGAAAGAGTCGAGTTATGACTAAGTGCACCAGAGAGAGAGAGTAAGATTTCAGCAGAAGAGCTCGTAATACAACTGTCAACCGATTGCGAAATAAAGAGGAGAGTAAAGACAAGAGGTAAGAGCAAGAGGAAATATTACGGAAATGGTTACTTAGAGATCCGGAATGCTTTATAATAAATTGAAGGGAATCAACCAACGAAAGAGGCATATGAAGGACATTGTCATGACCCAACCCCGTAGGCCGTGACTAGTGCCCGAATTGGGCACCCAAATACATTCATAAATCCGAGTCGCAAACAGATGGCTTATACAGACACAAATATCAAACGTTGTCTCAGATTATATCAAACTGTCGCAAACATATCTCAAACACAGCCATATATATATCAGAAGCCGACAAGGCTATCTAATGGCGCATCGGCCCAAAACATATACAAATGCAAGCCGACGAGGCTGCCACGGCTAATGGGATCGCCCAGAACAAATAATATACAAACACACCGTATGCAGTAATGGGCATAACCCACATACATGTCCATGACCTCTAAACAAATAAACGTAATCATATGACGGACGGGGCCCCGCCGTACCCCCGAACCAATATATACAAATGCAACGAACGAATATATACCAAAATGTGGCCCGAATAAGGGAGCACTCAAACAGCGAGAAGAGGGTGTCCTAGCGGGGTGGATCACCGAACTGCGCGTCTGTACCTGCGGGCATGAAACGCAGCCCCCGAAGAAAGGGGGTCAGTACGAAATATGTACTGAGTATGCAAAGCAGAAGATATAGTATACAAATCTGAATCATACTCGAACAGAAGTACAGAAAGTAAAATGCGTTTCCAAAATATCAAAATGTTTACTTTTAAAAAAATACAAGTCATGCATAAGGCTCAGAAAATATGGTCGCCCGCCCGTCGATGGCGCCATAACACAGCATAACACCAGAAGGTTTCAAATCTCCGTATCCCCGTCACATATCATACACAACATAACGCCATACACAGCATAACACCAAATATAAGCGGAACCCGGCCCTCGAGCGAGAGGCTCGGTGAACCATAAACACAGCATAACACCGGAGTATATCATAGTGCGCACGATAACAGAACCGGCCCGGGACTCGGCGAAAGATATAACAGAATGCACGAACGGAGTCGTGAGTAACCATATGCATAAAATCATTATCATAGACCCAAATGATAAGTAAAATGACCATACTTAGAAATCGGAATAATAACCAAATCAGATTCTTTCAAAAGTCGTCAGGATTACAAAAAGAAGAGTCGCGGGGCCCACGGACGGGTGTTGACCCGAGTCGGGCCCGCCTATGAAAAACATACTCATAATACACCATACATTCACCTACAAGCATATCGAGGCAATCCGAGCCTTTCTGTGAAAGATACGGGCGTTCGTAGTTACAGAACTCTTTAAAAGCCAAACTTTTTATGCAAAAGTTGAAAATCAAATATTTCAAAGACATAAAGGCCAATATTTCATCATATCAACATACGAATTCCAAGAAACGAATAAGAGTCATGAACATGCTCGGATTGCGAGAATCGAATTTCCTCGAGGCTCGTGTCATAGCCTATTTGTAACTAAGGCATGCCAAAGAAGGAAGGTGAAGCTTTACATACCTCGTACGCACTCAACGCTAGCTCAAACTCAAGCTAATATCAACCTATGTCTCGGTCGCCCAAGGTCTACAACAAGTCATAATATGCCAAACATTAGCTATAGACATTTGGGCATTTAATTCCAAATTAGCACTTAATTCTACAAATATTTGGGCAGCATTTCCCCTGTAAATAGGCCAACTCCGAGAATTTAACTCGGCCAAATCAACAACAACAACAACAACAACCAACCTAGCAACATTAATAATCAATCCGAAAGGCAATACAACATTAATAACTCTCTTTCCATCATTCAACAACTTTCAATATATTCAATTTAACGGCTTACCTTCAAGCCAACATCAACGCTTATACATTCGAATACTAACCCGAACCCGTACCAACAATATTCAAAGACATTCCAAGCAATTCATACAACATTTCAAACATCCCAAATAATACTCCCACTCACCCGAAAACTGCCCAAACCCGAGAGCCTTAACTATAACATATTTCTCATTTCCAAATCATGATTTGCACCAACAATTCACATTCTAACAATGTCATTCTCATAATTATACAAGTTACATCAAATGTACAATAACCTCCAAATCAGTCCGCAACAATTACAACATCAATTTGAGTCATTAAACTCCCATTCTCATCATGGAATTCATAACGACAACAACTAAAACATTAAGCGATATTAACTCATTCTTTGTCTCACATGGAGGTTACATTCGCCCAACATACCAACATGCACATATTGATAATTCTCATTCATTTCTTCACACTACAACAATTAACATACTACATAGAACTTAACTCATCACTTAATCACAACATACACATCACACGGCCAAACCCCATATACACGGCCTCAATTCCAACTTACTATATTTCATGATATTCATCCATTTTAACATACTACAACATGCATACAACCTTTATAACATATAAAACATGATCAATCCTTACCTTTCTTCTTCAACTCCACAATTTGCCTAGGGTTTGCAATTGACACAACGAATGGTTGGATGACCCGAACAACACTTCCACGTTACTTAGGGACCTCAAATTAGTGGATTTGCATCAACAAAATATTTTTGGAATGGCTTGAATTGATCTTGGTTTTTCCCTATTCTTGGCCGAGAGCCTCTCCTTGTGGTTCTTCAACTCCTTATTTTTTTCTAAGTGTTGAAATGTGAAAAAGATGACTACTTGATCATCTTTTGTGCTTATATGAGTAGCGTACAAGTGTCCTTGGCCCACACATATGTTGGACCAATTAAAATTATCCACAAATTGTGTGGGCCAACCACCACACCACACGGCCATAGCAAGAAAAAAATGCATGATCTGCAACTTTCAATAATTCCAATTTTGGTCCCAAATTTTCCTAATTGTTCCATGCCAACAAATTCATGCACAACTTATGACTCAAAATAAAATCGAAGGTCCAGAAGTCTCGACTTTGCATCCCGGAATGGTTTTGTCTCTAACTTATCATAGTTAATCCGGATTGTTCCAATGTACAAAAATGCGGGATATAACATCCTCCCCCCCCCCCTTTAGAACATTCGTCCTCGAATGTTAGATTAACCTTACGGGATCTTATAAGCGCTCGGGGGAGTTTCTTTTACAACCAACACAACAATTCATTCATTGATCAACAACTCATTTATCAAACAACATAGTCAAGTAAAGAATTTGGATTACCTGTAGGTACCAGAAATAGGAGAGATATTTCTTCTTTATCTGCTCCTCAGCTTCCCAGGTCATCTATTCACGGTTATTGTTCCGCCACAGCACTTTAACAGAAGCCACGTCTTTATTCCGCAACTTTCTTACCTGACGATCCAATATGGCTATAGGCTGCTCTTCGTAAGACAGCTCCTCTGTGACCTGGATATCATTTACAGGAAAGATTCTGGAAGGGTCACCAATACATTTACTGTTATAGCCCGTAGTTTGTACGTTCGGATGTGTCGAGGTAGTCGTGGAATGTTGGGGGCAAGACCATTTTCCGAAATTATTTTAATGTACAAGTTGTTGATGAATATTATCTATGAATATTGTTAGTATGAAAATATTGAGAAAGGTTAAGGGCAAAAAGGAAAATTCGCAAAATGGCCTATGGTAATATTGCGAAGAGCTAGGGGCAAAACGGTAATTTCACAAAGTGTTCAAGAATGTTCTTGAAGGACCAAAGTGTTCAAGAAAATTCTTGAGATGCCACTTTGGCCATGTGACAAAAAAGTGTGGGCCCCACTCATGGCCATGTGTCCATGTTCTTACTTATAGGGCTTAAATGTATATATATATATATATATATATATATATATAGAAAAGTGGTGGAAAAAAAAAGATGACAAATTCATCATCTTTTCTCATCCTTAGAAGGTTCAAGAAGTTTGGAGAGAAAGAATAAGGCCATGTGCTTATATTCTTATACTTGAGGGGCTTAAAAAAATAAATATGGATAAGTGGTGGAAAGAAAAGGATAAATAAGACATAATTGTCTTCATCTTTAGAAAGATGAAAAAAAAAACTTGGAGAAAGAGAAAATGAACAAGGCCATTCGGCCATGGTGATGGAGCAAGGACCTTGGAGGAAAAATTGTTCAAAAATTATTTTCTACCTATTGGAAGGTCCCTAGCAAGGTGAAGAGGTCATTGGAGCAAGAGACACATTTGTTCTTGCACTTTACAAAATCTAGCCAAGAAGGAAGCTAAGGGAGAAAAGGTAAGAATCAACCTTCTTTCTATGTTATGAATAATTGCAAATGTCGTAGAATGAAGAAATGGATGAAATTCATGAAGAAGATGTGTATAGGGTGGTGGCCGAATGTAGTAGTGGTGGTGTAGAGGTGACGAATTAATTTTATTTGGTAGTTTGATTGTTGTGTTGTGAATTTAATGAAGAAAAATGAAGGTTGGATGGCTTAAAATAAAGTTGTAATCGTTATCGGAATATTGAAGAAGTTAATGCGACATTAGCTTGAATTCTTACATTGCATGAGTAGTATTGTTAATGTGTGGTTGTTGATATGGTTTATGAATTTAGAGTAAAAGAAAATATGTTGCCAATGTTTTTATTGAAGTTGGAGAGGTTCGGGCGGTATTGTATGTTAATTGGATCATTTTGAATATTATAGTGTTGCTAGAATAATTGTTGGCATTGTTGTTGATAATGTGGCCGAGTCCCATTCTCGGATTGTTGTTAAAATTGGCCGAGTTGTATTCTCGGGGATGGTATGTTTACAGGGGAGATGCTGCCGAAATTTCGGCAGAATACAAGCGAATCTATTTGAGAAGTCAAGACAAGTGTTGATTTAAGATTAAGTTCCTAAAGTCTTATAACCAATGTTTGGTATTTGTGACCAATTGTAGATTTTTGGGGAATTCGGAACTTGAATTTGGAGTAGCGTAAGAAGCGGAAAAGGTATGTAAAGTCCTTCCTTTCCTTCTTTTGGCATGTCTTAGTTATATTAGGTTGGAGTCTGAGCCTCGGGAAAGATTCTGTGCATAGAAACTCGAGTTTGATTTTGGGTACTATTCATTCAATGTAATTGAACTAGAATCCTTATGTTTTGTTGGAAAAGTGTTTAAACATCCACAATTGTCACAAACGTAACCGAGCCATTCGAAACTCCCATAGACGACTCCATAGAGTCTAATGTTTGTAATTTATGTACGCCACCTCGACTTGACCCGAGGTGGGCCCGCTATTTCCGAATCGCTCTATTGCGTTACTAATTTGTTTTGAGCAATAATTAAAGGAAACCTTTAGCTACTCCCTCAACAAATAAACGATGAGTGTTTTGATTATTCCTTGAGTCTTATGACATAGTTTGAAGCATAAAAACGATCCTAGAAAGATTATTTTGATATAACCCATTGTGATATCCGCAAGACATACACTATGATTATCGTTCGAATTCTTTTATATGATCTATTAGTTGAGTTGTTCTAATTATTCCATTGAACCCTATGATATGTTTTGACATATCCAAACGAGTCTTAAAAGTTTCTTCGCGACATAATCCGTCGGGACATCCGAATGGCTCGTACTACGGTTGTCGTCTTATTTCTCTCTTAAATGAATTATCGTTCGCACTAATCGACGAGACGTACTTTGGGGTAAGTTTGCTCCTTAGTTTCGAGTTTGATATGATTCGTAGGCCCTCTCGATATGAATGGTCCGGCACAAATATTCGATATAAATACTCCGATACGAGTAGCCCGATACGAATATTTGATACAAGCATTACGATATGGATATTTGACATACGTATTTTGATACGTGTACTTCGATATGAGTATTTGACATAAGTATTCCGTTACGGTATTTTGATTTGACTATTCCGATATAGATACTTCCAATCGATATAAGTATTTTGATATGAATATTTTGAGATAGGTACAACATAAGCGTTCGATGTGAATATTATGATATGGATATGCGGTTCGAAATAAGAAATCGTTATAAGTAATCTAATGTAAATATTTGGTAAAAGTACTTTTACTATAAGTATTATGATATCAGTACTTTGATATAAGTATTCTGTCATAAGTATTTTGATACAAGTATCTTTGGCATAAAAATTTTGATATAAGCATTCGGTTTAAATAATCTGTTATGAATGCTCTGATAGTATGATGTGTTCGGTTCCGGGGTACTGTGGTATATGTCCGTCCCCGGCTACCGTGTATATGGAGTATGATAAGCCAGTCTCCGATCCGTGGTATATGTCCGTCTCCGAGTACCGTGGCCGATTCGAGCACTGTGGTATATGTCCGTCTCCGGTTACCGTGAACGGTTCTGGGGTACTGTGGTATATGTCCGTCCCCAGTTTCCGGGTATATGGATTATGATGTGGTCGGTTCCCGGGTTCTCGTGGTATATGTCCGGTTCCCGGGGTACCGCGTCTATGTTAGGATATGTTCGGTTTCCCGGCGTGGTATCTGTCCCCGGTACCGTGTATGTGTGTTATGATCTGTCCGGTTTCCCGGCGTGGTATATGTCCCGTGCACCGTGTGTATGTTATGATGTGTTGTGTTATGGTGACCATATCTCCGTGCCCTATGCATGCCTTTGATTTGCACTATTTATGATGCGAAAGTAAGCGTTTTGATATTCTGGATAAGGTACGTATCTCCTGTACTTCTGACTCTGACCATGATTCTGTGTATCAATCTTCCGCACCTCCGATCATGATAAGGCTCTGTCCGCTATACCTCCGCATGCCTGATTCTGACTATGGTTTGTTGACTATACTTCTGTACATCCGGATTTGCTTATGATTCCCGTTTACGTATTCCCGACTTTCGCATACTCGGTACATTTTCCGTCGACCCCTTCCTTTCGGGGGCTGCGTTTCATGCCGTGCGGTACTCCCGGATGATTAGCACCATTATAAAAGATGCTCCCGGTTGGATTGGCAGCTCCATTTGCTCCTGGAGTGTCGCCGAGTCAGAGTTTGTATGATATGTCTTCTGGATGGATGTTAGAGACTTTGCAGACAGCGTCGTGGGTATTGGTTGTCAGTCTGTATGCATGCAGCTCCATCAGCTGATATGTCGATCTATGTTATGTAATGAAATTTTGTATAATTATAGATTTGTTCGATTTAAAGGCTACGAGAAAAGAGATTGCTGAAATTTGGCTATGTATTTTATCTTATTTAAAAAAAAAAGTTTGGCGTGATTTTATATGCGGTAAGATTCTGAGGGTTCGCTCGGCCCTAAGTAAGGGTCGGGTGCCCATCACACCTTAATAAGGTTAGGGTGTGACAAAGTGGTATCAGAGCAGGTCTGTCCTAGGGGTTGTCTGCAAAGTCGTGTCCGGTAGAGTCCTGTTTATGGTGTGAAGCGCGCCACATTGATAAACAGGAGGCTACAGGGCATCTAGGGATTGTTGACCTTCTTTCTGTCTCAGATCGTGCGATAGAGCCAAGTCATAGGGAAATGAAATTCCATATATAAGCCCTACACGCGACGGAAGAAGTCAAGTGACGATATGGAAAGGTCACAAGGGTAAGTCTGGATATATTTGTTCTGTTACCTAAAACAGAAAGTTCTGGATGGCTAGAATGTGATATATAGTCGTATGCTTTGTAAGGTATTGTTGGTATACGCTGCGTACGGATTTCGAATGACAAGAATTTGTAAAGGTGATATTGAAGACCGAAAAGGGTAAAATAGTAATTGTAAGGGAAAGGACGTGTTACGAATATGTCTCAGAATCCGTAAGACTTCAACTTGTTTCAGATCATGTAATAAAGGCCATACGGGGAAGCGAACGCGATTATATCAGCATTAAGGCACCGAATCCCGTCAAAGTTTCGAGGTTAAGCGTGCTAAGGTGGAGAATGGGTGACCCCCTGGGAAGTGTGCAGGAAATTCTACATATTCTGACATAAGAGACAAATGAGAAGTTAGAGTAACTTAAGGAAAACTATAGTATACGGGATGGTTGGAGACCATAGGAGGTCACGTAGGACGAGGCAGGCCAGACTAGCGAAGAGACAGAAAGTGCATCGTAGCTCAGGAATTAGAATAGGCTTGAACAATGTTTGAAAGTATTTTGTGGACTAGTTGATAGTAATTATTGATATGCATATGAATGCGTATGATACCTTATATATATATGACTGCATCAGTGGATACGTGTGTCCCAGCGACCGGTACTATGATATGGAAGGCACCAATTGAGTAAGGTATAAACAAAGACTTCACGAACGGACTGTTGGCATACAAGGGGCCCCCTTAAAGGGGGGGAGAACATATTATATCAGATTTAGAAAGGACTCGCGATATTTTTGGGCTCCAGAAGAGGAAATTCATTAGCTCGGGATCGGAGTTCGAAACATGTCGGCATACCAAGAAAATACATGAAGGAAATAAGGCGAAAGATAAGGAATGGGCATGAAGAAAAGAATAACTATGATAGGGACCCTCCCGAAGTATTATGACACCCCATGAGGTCAGTTGAACATTCGAGGACGAATGTTCTAAAGGGGGGGAGGATGTTATAGCCCGTAGTTTGTACGTTCGGATGTGTCGAGGTAGTCGTGGAATGTTGGGGGCAAGACCATTTTCCGAAATTATTTTAATGTACAAGTTGTTGATGAATATTATCTATGAATATTATTAGTATGAAAATATTGAGAAAGGTTAAGGGCAAAAAGGAAAATTCGCAAAATGGCCTATGGTAATATTGCGAAGAGCTAGGGGCAAAACGGTAATTTCACAAAGTGTTCAAGAATGTTCTTGAAGGACCAAAGTGTTCAAGAAAATTCTTGAGATGCCACTTTGGCCATGTGACAAAAAAGGGTGGGCCCCACTCATGGCCATGTGTCCATGTTCTTACTTATAGGGCTTAAATGTATATATATATATATATAGAAAAGTGGTGGAAAAAAAAAGATGACAAATTCATCATCTTTTCTCATCCTTAGAAGGTTCAAGAAGTTTGGAGAGAAAGAATAAGGCCATGTGCTTATATTCTTATACTTGAGGGGCTTAAAAAAATAAATATGGATAAGTGGTGGAAAGAAAAGGATAAATAAGACATAATTGTCTTCATCTTTAGAAAGATGAAAAAAAAAAAACTTGGAGAAAGAGAAAATGAACAAGGCCATTCGGCCATGGTGATGGAGCAAGGACCTTGGAGGAAAAATTGTTCAAAAATTATTTTCTACCTATTGGAAGGTCCCTAGCAAGGTGAAGAGGTCATTGGAGCAAGAGACACATTTGTTCTTGCACTTTACAAAATCTAGCCAAGAAGGAAGCTAAGGGAGAAAAGGTAAGAATCAACCTTCTTTCTATGTTATGAATAATTGCAAATGTCGTAGAATGAAGAAATGGATGAAATTCATGAAGAAGATGTGTATAGGGTGGTGGCCGAATGTAGTAGTGGTGGTGTAGAGGTGACGAATTAATTTTATTTGGTAGTTTGATTGTTGTGTTGTGAATTTAATGAAGAAAAATGAAGGTTGGATGGCTTAAAATAAAGTTGTAATCGTTATCGGAATATTGAAGAAGTTAATGCGACATTAGCTTGAATTCTTACATTGCATGAGTAGTATTGTTAATGTGTGGTTGTTGATATGGTTTATGAATTTAGAGTAAAAGAAAATATGTTGCCAATGTTTTTATTGAAGTTGGAGAGGTTCGGGCGGTATTGTATGTTAATTGGATCATTTTGAATATTATAGTGTTGCTAGAATAATTGTTGGCATTGTTGTTGATAATGTGGCCGAGTCCCATTCTCGGATTGTTGTTAAAATTGGCCGAGTTGTATTCTCGGGGATGGTATGTTTACGGGGGGGAGATGCCGAAATTTCGGCGAATACAAAGCGAATCTATTTGAGAAGTCAAGACAAGTGTTGATTTAAGATTAAGTTCCTAAAGTCTTATAACCAATGTTTGGTATTTGTGACCAATTGTAGATTTTTGGGGAATTCGGAACTTGAATTTGGAGTAGCGTAAGAAGCGGAAAAGGTATGTAAAGTCCTTCCTTTCCTTCTTTTGGCATGTCTTAGTTATATTAGGTTGGAGTCTGAGCCTCGGGAAAGATTCTGTGCATAGAAACTCGAGTTTGATTTTGGGTACTATTCATTCAATGTAATTGAACTAGAATCCTTATGTTTTGTTGGAAAAGTGTTTAAACATCCACAATTGTCACAAACGTAACCGAGCCATTCTGAAACTCCCATAGACGACTCCATAGAGTCTAATGTTTGTAATTTATGTACGCCACCTCGACTTGACCCGAGGTGGGCCCGCTATTTCCGAATCTGCTCCTATTGCGTTACTAATTTGTTTTGAGCAATAATTAAAGGAAACCTTTAGCTACTCCCTCAACAAATAAACGATGAGTGTTTTGATTATTCCTTGAGTCTTATGACATAGTTTGAAGCATAAAACGATCCTAGAAAGATTATTTTGATATAACCCATTGTGATATCCGCAAGACATACACTATGATTATCGTTCGAATTCTTTTATATGATCTATTAGTTGAGTTGTTCTAATTATTCCATTGAACCCTATGATATGTTTTGACATATCCAAACAGTCTTAAAAGTTTGCTGCGACATAATCCGTCAGGACATCCGAATGGCTCGTACTACGGTTGTCGTCTTATTTCTCTCTTAAATGAATTATCGTTCGCACTAACTGATGAGACGTACTTTGGGGTAATTCTGCTCCTTAGTTTCGAGTTTGATATGATTCGTAGGCCCTCTCTGATATGAATGGTCCGGCACAAATATTCTGATATAAATACTCCGATACGAGTAGCCCGATACGAATATTTGATACAAGCATTCTGATATGGATATTTGACATACGTATTTTGATACAGGTACTTCGATATGAGTATTTGACATAAGTATTCCGTTACAGGTATTTTGATTTGACTATTCTGATATAGATACTTCCAATCCTGATATAAGTATTTTGATATGAATATTTTGAGATAGGTACCCCAACATAAGCGTTCTGATGTGAATATTATGATATGGATATGCGGTTCGAAATAAGAAATCTGTTATAAGTAATCTAATGTAAATATTTGGTAAAAGTACTTTTACTATAAGTATTATGATATCAGTACTTTGATATAAGTATTCTGTCATAAGTATTTTGATACAAGTATACTGGCATAAAAATTTTGATATAAGCATTCGGTTTAAATAATCTGTTATGAATGCTCTGATAGTATGATGTGTTCGGTTCCGGGGTACTGTGGTATATGTCCGTCCCCGGCTACCGTGTATATGGAGTATGATATGCCGCTGCTCCCGAGTCTTGTGGTATATGTCCGTCTCCGGGAGTATCGTGGCCGGTTGCCCGAGTACCGTGGTATATGTCCAATCTTTCTCCGGTTACCGTGAACGGTTCGGGGGAAATCACTTGTGGTATATGTCCGTCCCCGATTACCGGGTATATGGATTATGACGTGGTCGGTTCCCGAGTTCTCGTGGTATATGTCGGCCCCCGAGGTACCGCGTCTATGTTATGATATGTTCGGTTTCCCGGCGTGGTATCTGTCCCCGGGTACCGTGTATGTGTTATGATCTATCCGGTTTTCCGGCGTGGTATATGTCCCCGAGTACCGTGTGTATGTTATGATGTGTTGTGTTATGGTGACCATATCTCTGTGCCCTATGCATGCCTTTGATTTGCACTATTTATGATCTGAAAGTAAGCATTTTGATATTATGGATAAGGTACATATCTCCTGTACTTCTGACTCTGACCATGATTCTATATCAATCTTCCGCACCTCTGATCATGATAAGGCTCTGTCCGCTATACCTCCGCATGCCTGATTCTGACTATGGTTTGTTGACTATACTTCTGTACATCTGGATTTGCTTATGATTCTGTTTACAGTATTCCTGACTTTGCATACTCGGTACATTTTTCGTACTGACCCCCTTCGCCGGGGGACTCGCGATATTTTTGCGTTTCATGCCGCGCGGTACTCCCAAGATGATTAGCACCATTATAAAAGATGTCTTGAACATTGGATTGGCAGCTCCATTTGCTCCGGAGTGTCGCCGAGTCGAGTTTGTATGATATGTCTTCTCGGATGGATGTTAGAGACTTTGCAAAAAGAGACGGCGTCATGGGTATTGGTTGTCAAGTCGTATGCATGCGGCTCCATGACATTGATATGTCGATCTATGTTATGTAATGAAATTTTGTATGATTATAGATTTGTTCGATTTAAAGGCTACGAGAAAAGAGATTGCTGAAATTTGGCTATGTATTTTATCTTATTTAAAAAAAAAAAAAAGTTTAGCGTGATTTTATATGCGGTAAGAGTCTGAGGGTTCGCTCGGCCCTAAGTAAGGGTCGGGTGCCCATCACACCTTAATAAGGTTAGGGTGTGACATTTACGAAGCATAGAAACATGAAATACCCGAAGCTGTACATGTATGCTCCCAAATCTAGAATAATTGTTGGCATTTGGCGAGATCTAACTCATAGGCAACCTTGCCTATTTTACGAATAATCCGATAAGGCCCAATATATTCTGACCGAGCTTCCCTTTCTTTCCAAATCTCATAACACCCTTCATGGGTGACACTTTAAGGAATACCCAATCTCCAATCGAAACTCCAAATGTCGACGGCGATTATCCGTATATGATTCACGACTCTGCCGCTAAAACCGCTCCCGAATGAGTTTCACCTTATCCACCATATCCCGCCGGACCACATCCGGGCCAATCAACTCGTGCCTTATTTCTCTCCCAAACATCAAACCAACCGATCGGTGACCTACACTTCCTACCATACAAAGCCTCATATAGTGCCATCTGAATACTGGAGTGGTAGTCGTTATTATAAGCTATTCGAAATTCAATCCCGATATACGACAAATGGTCATCCCAGCTACCTCTAAACTCAATAACACAGGCTCGCAACATATCTTGCAGCGTCTAAATAGTGCGTTCGGCCTGTCCGTCGGACTGGGGATGGAATGCTGTACTGAGACTCACCTGAGTCCCCGATCACTCGCCTAAAACGATCTCCGATGTGTTAAATTAGCGCGTGAACCGGGCACCTCTATCGGAGATAATAGATATAGGAACTCCGTGAAGTCGCACAATCTCCTTAATATAAAGCTCCGGCATAATCCTCACCGAGTAGGTAGTGGGACCGGAAGAAAATGGGCTGATTTTGTCGGCCCGATTAACAATAACCCAAATGGAATCATACCTCCGTGGAGTGCGAGGTAAACCTGTAATAAAGTCCATATTAATGATTTCCCACTTCCACAACGGTATCTCCATCTCCTGCAATAATCCACCGGGTTTCTGATGCTCAATCTTAACCTGCTGGCAATTTGGACACTGAGCGACGAACTCTGCTATAGCTCTTTTCATACCGTCCCCGCGCCTATAAGCATTTGAGATCATGATACATCTTCGTCGACCACGGGTGAACGAATAACGAGGAGCATAATGTACCTCGCCCATAACTCGTCGCCGGCCTCTCGCAACATCGGAAGGGTACACATAATGGAATCGCTCCTTGTGTAATAATACTCCATCGGATGTAATCTCGAACGGAGTCTTCTCGCGTGCCGAGGGGCTCTCTCTTGTAAGCATTTGAGATCATGATACGCCGGGTGAATAGGATCCTCATACATCGACGCCGCTTAATCTCTTCGTAATAGAGGATTCGACGCAATACCTCGAACGTGAAACCCCAACATCTCCAGAATCAGCCAAACGAACTCCAAGACTAGCCAACTGATAGATCTCACGAACCATTTCCTTCCTCTCTGATGGCACGTCTGCTAGGCTGCCCATAGACTTACGGCTGAGTGCATCTGCCACAACATTAGCTTTCCCAGGATGGTAGAGAATATCAACATCATAATCTTTCAGCAACTCTAACCACCTCCTCTGCCGCAAGTTCAGCTCCTTCTGTTTAAAGATGTACTGGAGGCTCTTATGATCTGTATAAATATCAACGTGAACACTATATAAATAATGTCTCCACATCTTCAAAGCATGAATCACCGCGGCTAGCTCCAAATCGTGAGTAGGATAATTTTTCTCCTGCGTTCTGAGCTGCCGGGAAGCATAGGCTATCACCCTGCCGTGCTGCATCAACACGCACCCCAAACCAATACCAGAGGCATCACAATAAATCACATAGCCGTCCGATCCCTCGGGAAGAGTCAGAACTGGAGCCGTAGTCAACTTCTCTTTCGAAGAATCGGAAGCTACGCTCGCAAGCATCGATCCACCGGAACTTAGCTCCCTCCGAGTCGGCCTTGTCAAAGGCGCCGAAATCGAAGCAAATTTCTCTACGAATCCCCCGTAATAACCAGCCAACCCGGCAAAAGCTACGCACCTCGGTCGGCGTCGTAGGTCTAGGCCATTCTTTACGGCCTCAATCTTCTCGGGTATCCACCCGGATGCCATCATCTCCAATAATATGCCCCAAAAATGCCACCGAAGTCGCCCGTAATTCACACTTAGAAAATTTAGCATACGACACGGTGCCGAAGTGTGCCAAGTACCGTCCTCAAATGATCTTCATGTTCTTCTTCTGATCGAGAATAAACCAGAATATCATCGATAAATACAATCACAAACATATCCAAGAACGGTCTGAATACCCGATTCATCGTGTCCATAAATACCGCCGGGCATTAGTCGACCCAAAAGACATCACTCGAATTCATAGTGCCCATATCGGGTCCCGAATGTCGTCTTAGGAATATCACCTCTCGTACCCGTACTCGATGATAGCGACCGTGTGTCTATCTTCGAGAAACACTCCGGCACCCCGCAACCGATCAAACAAATCATCAATCCGGGGGAGGGGGTATTTATTCTTGATGGTTACCTTATTCGACGTAGGTAATCAATGCACATCCGATAGCGATCCATCCTTCTTTCTCACAAACAATACCGGCGCTCCCCGGGGTGATGTCGGGCCTAATAAAGCCCTTATCTAATAAGTCTCTCATTTGCTCTTCAACTCCTTCAATTGGGTGCGTGCCGTTACGTACGGAGGAATAGAGATGGGCTGAGTATCTGGCAACAAATCAATAGCAAACTCTACCTCCCGCTCAGGGGGAAGGCCTGGAAGCTCATCTGGGAATACATCTAAAAATTTATTAACCACTGGGACTGACTGAAGAGTCGGTGCCTCTGCCTCTAAATCATGTACCCGGACCAGATGATAAATATAGCCTTTTCTGATCATTTTTCTTGCCTTGAAGTATGAAATAAACTTACCCCTCGGTGATGCTGTATTACCTGCCCACTCTATGACTGGCTCCCTTGGAAATTGGAAACGGACTATCTTCTTTTGACAATCAACATTAGCATAACAAGAAGCTAGCCAGTCCATACCCATAATCACGTCAAACTCAGTCATATCTAACTCTACCAGATCCGCCTTAGTGCAGCGGCCACAAATAATTACCGAACAGTCTCTATAAATCTGACTGGCTATAACAGAATCCCCTACTGGTGTAGCTACCTCAAAAGGCTCTATCGGCTCAGATTCTATCCCAATTTTATTAGCAACAAGGGGAGAAATATATGATAAAGTAGAATCGGGATCAATCAATGCACACACATCTCGAGAGAAGACCAGTAATATACCTGTAACGACATTAGGCAACGCCTCCTGGTCCTGTCGGCTGGCCAATGCATAAATGCGGTTCGAAGGACCGCTAGAACCTAGAACTCCGCCACGACCTCTGCCGCGGCCTGCTGATGCTGGCATACCTCGCCCCGCAGGGCGCATAGCTACCGAGGATGAAGATGAACCATGGGCCGACCCGAGACCGAGTCGCGGTTGCGCCGCACCACCTCTAACCGGACAATCTCTCATCGATGGCCCTAACGACCTACAAGTAAAGCACGCGCCGGTGGCACGAAAACACTCTCGGGGTCTTTGTCTTCCACGGTGGGAACACGGAGGTCCGGGCGGTCTCGTCGACTGCGGAGCCTCGTCCGGCGCGGAGCACGAAAACCTAGAGCTGCCCGCCCCCGAATATCCCGCACCCTCTCGATCTCTGCCGGGAAACCGCGGGGGTGTGCCCCGTGCCGACCGGAGAGGATATCTCGCTCGCCGCGATGAGGTCGCTCGCCTCGAAAATCCCGAATACCCGGATGATCAGCCCTCTTGGGCCGGCCCCCGTCATCAACCCTATCGGTAGGCCGGCGCCCTCTGCGTCTCGTCCTCCATGCCCGGGGCGTGGGCACAGATACGGTGCGCATCCATACCGGGCTGGCCGCCATCACCAAGCTCGTCAACGAAGTACCGGTCCACCCCCACTATATCGGGGTGCATCCGGCCGGTCATGTCGCCCACATACGCGGGCGCATGTCCGGCCAGCGAATCGAACCTCTAAACCGTACTCCGGACCGGCACCGCCCTCTCGCTCAACGGAGAACTGCCTACCCCGGCCCGCCTCACCTCCGAGGTAGAAAATGAGCCGAAAGGCCTCGCAGAACTCGCCCCATACGGCCGGGAGGGGCGCCTCGCCTCTAGACAACATCCAAGACTCATACCATTAGCCGCCGATCGTGCAACCGGTAGCGACGCCAACTCAACCGACTCGCTCTCCGAAACACTAATCAATCGCAGGGGCACGCCGCATCCGTCGACGAACTCCGAGGGTCTCGCGGCTTTGACCCGAAAACTCGGGGGGCCACAAAGCGTAAAATCACGGCCCTCCGACTATCGCGCCGTTCACACGATCATCCCCCGCTCCCCTCCCCGTGGACTCGCCCCCGCTACCAATCGAGTCAATAATCGGACCGCTCTCGCAGGTCCCATCATCCGCCCCCGGGCCGGGGAGCCGGGCGCGTATACCGGTGCCGCGGGAGCCGGCGGTGGGAGCCGCCCGGTCTTGCAGCTCGTGGTCGCCCAAATCCCTCCGATACCGGTCGCGGGCAGCAGTAATCCAGCCGTCGGGAGGCACAATATCCGGCTCAATCCGGGCACGAGCCCTAGTAGTCATCCGGACCTACGGTCTCACTTGCCGCTCGTAGACTTGCCCTTCGGGCGCCGTGGCCTTCCTGTGAGGCATCACCGAAAACATAACATTTGTGTCGGAGAAAGGTCATCCCGATAACACAGCTCTATCGCACGATCTAAGATCAAGAAAGACAACATCTTAAATGTCCCGTAGCTCTCTCGTTTATAGAAGTGGCGCACAACACACCGATAAACAAGACTGCGAGACACGGTCCGTAGACATTCCGAGGACGAACCGCTCGTGCCGCCACGTCACGACCCAAACCCGTGAGCCGTGACTAGTGCCCGAATTGGGCACCCAAACACATTCATAAATCCGAGTTGCAAACGGATGGCTTATACGGACACAAATATCAAACGTCGTCTCGTATTATATCAAAGCTGCCGCAAACATATCTCAAACACGGCCATATATATATCGAGAGCGACAAGGCTATCAAATGGCGCATCGGCCCAAAACATATACAAATGCAAGCCGACGGGGGCGCCACGGCGAATGGGATCGCCCGAACAAATAATATACAAACACAAGCGTACGGAATGGGCATAACCCACATACATGTCCACGGACCTCTAAACGGACAAACGTAATCATATGACGGGACATGGCCCCGCCGTGCCCCCGAACCAATATATACAAATGCAACGAACGAATATATACCAAAATGTGGCCGGAATAAGGGAGCACTCCAAACGAGAGAAGAGGGTGTCCTAGCGGGTGGATCACCGAAGCGCGCGTACGTACCGCGGGCATGAAACGCGGCCCGAAGAAAGGGGTCGGTACGAAATATGCCGAGTATGCAAAGCGAGAAGATATAGTATACAAATCGAGTCATACTCGAACGAAGTACGTAAAGTAAAATGCGTTTCCAAAATATCAAAATGTTTACTTTCAAAAACATACAAGTCATGCATAAGGCTCGAGAAAATATGGTCGTCGCCCGTCGATGTGGCGCCATAACACAACATAACACCAGAAGGTTTCAAATCTCCGTATCCCCGTCACATATCATACACAACATAACGCCATACACAGCATAACACCAAATATAAGCGGAACCCGGCCCTCGAGCGAGGGCTCGGTTAACCATAAACACAGCATAACACCGGAGTATATCATAGTGCGCACGATAACGAAACCGACCCGGGACTCGGCGAAAGATATAACAGAATGCACGAACGGAGTCGTGAGTAACCATATGCATAAAATCATTATCATAGACCCAAATGATAAGTAAAATGACCATACTTAGAAATCGGAATAATAACCAAATCAGATTCTTTCAAAAGTCGTCAGAATACAAAAAAGAAGAGTCGCGGGCCCACGGACGGGTGTTGACCCGAGTCGGGCCCGCCTATGAAAAACATACTCATCATACACCATACAATCACCTACGAGCATATCGAGGCAATCCGAGCCTATCTGTGAAAGATACGAGCGTTTGTAGTTACAGAACTCTTTAAAAGCCAAACTTTTTATGCAAAAGTTGAAAATCAAATATTTCAAAGACATAAAGGCCAATATTTCATCATATCAACATACGAATTCCAAGAAACGAATAAGAGTCATGAACATGCTCGGATTGCGAGAATCGAATTTCCTCGAGGCTCGTGTCATAGCCTATTTGTAACTAAGGCATGCCAAAGAAGGAAGGTGAAGCTTTACATACCTCGTACGCACTCAACGCTAGCTCAAACTCAAGCTAATATCAACCTACGTCTCGGGCTGCCCAAGGTCTACAACAAGTCATAATATGCCAAACATTAGCTATAGACATTTGGGCATTTAATTCCAAATTAGCACTTAATTCTATAGAAATTTGGGCAGCATTTCCCCTGTAAATAGGCCAACCCCGAGAATTTAACTCGGCCAAATCAACAACAACAACAACAACAACCAACCTAGCAACATTAATAATCAATTCGAAAGGCAATACAACATTAATAACTCTCTTTTCCATCATTCAACAACTTTCAATATATTCAATTTAACAGCTTACCTTCAAGCCAACATCAACGCTTATACATTCGAATACTAACCCGAACCCATACCAAAAATATTCAAAGACATTCCAAGCAATTCATACAACATTTCAAACATCCCAAATAATACTCCCACTCACCCGGAAACTGCCCAAACCCGAGAGCCTCAACTATAACATATTTCTCATTTCCAAATCATGATTTTCACCAACAATTCACATTCTAACAATGTCATTCTCATAATTATACAAGTTACATCAAATGTACAATAACCTCCAAATCAGTCCGCAACAATTACAACATCAATTTGAGTCATTAAACTCTCATTCTCATCATGGAATTCATAACGACAACAACTAAAACATTAAGCGATATTAACTCATTCTTTGTCTCACATGGGAGGTTACATTCGGCCAACATACCAATATGCACATATTGATAATTCTCATTCATTTCTTCACACTACAACAATTAACATACTACATAGAACTTAACTCATCACTTAATCACAACATACACATCACACGGCCAAACCCCATATACGGCCTCAATTCCAACTTACTATATTTCATGATATTCATCCATTTTAACATACTACAACATGCATACAACCTTTATAACATATAAAACATGATCAATCCTTACCTTTCTTCTTCAACTCCACAATTTGCCTAGGGTTTGCAATTGACACAACGAATGGTTGGATGACCCGAACAACACTTCCACGTTACTTAGGGACCTCAAATTAGTGGATTTGCATCAACAAAATATTTTTGGAATGACTTGAATTGATCTTGGTTTTCCCTATTCTTGGCGAGAGCCTCTCCTTGTGGTTCTTCAACTCCTTATTTTTTCTAAGTGTTGAAATGTGAAAAAGATGACTACTTGATCATCTTTTGTGCTTATATGACTTAGTGTACAAGTGTCCTTGGCCCACACATATGTTGGACCAATTAAAATTGTCCACAAATTGTGTGGGCCAACCACCACACCACACGGCCATAGCAAGAAAAAATGCATGATTTGCAACTTTCAATAATTTCAATTTTGGTCCCAAATTTTCCTAATTGTTCCATGCCAACAAATTCATGCACAACTTATGACTCAAAATAAAATCGAAGGTCCAGAAGTCTCGACTTTGCATCCCGGAATGGTTTTGTCTCTAACTTATCATAGTTAATCCGGATTGTTCCAATGTACAAAAATGCGGGATATAACAGACATAATTCAATAAAAGAACACTTGAGGAAGTATTAGGAGTGCAAGACTGGTCTAACATTCGAGGATGAATGTTCTAAAGGGGGGAAGAATGTTACATCCCATGTTCTCATGCGTTGGAAAGGGTGCGAGTTAAATGATATTAGTAACGGACACGAGGTTATCCCCCCAGCTTATAGGTGGTTAAACTGATGGTACATATGTATCGTAAGGATTTGAAGTTAAACCAATCGAAGAAAATAAGTTTTGTCGAGTTTCAACACTTATTTGAGTGAAATACGGTCCAAGCTATAATATCCCGTATTTTTGGACTAGAAAATTTAATCGTCCAACATGAGCAAATTTACCCGAGCCCGGAGAATTCGATCATATTCAAGGATAAAAATCGAGAGCTCGGTGTACAAAGAGTTTTGAGGTCCCGAAATAATTTAGGACTTAATAAGCGTGACGATGGTGATTGAGAATAATATTTGGTGTATATATAAAGAGGATATGGACTAGAGTTCTACCACATGGTTATGATAATGAGTATATGAATTATGTTAAAAGTGGTTGATATTTAAGTGAATTGAGATCAAGAAATTAATTGGGGTTGTTGGGTAATTAATATGTGGACATGGTCCATGTATTTTATGGACAAGTGGCAGCAAGTTAATCTATTTGCATGGTCAAAGGACCAATTACGTGTAAAATCTATTTCCAATAAGTCAAGTGAATGATTATAGTATAAGAGGTGGGGGCATACGTGTTAACTACATGTACTACTTGTATTGTAATGTTGCCAGCATATACTTATTAAATTTATCTTGTTGATTAGTGAATAAAAAAAGAAAAAGGGTCCAGCAACTAAGCTTCCCTATTTTTCAAGAATGAAAAACGTACAACAAGTCTTTTCACGTAGGAGAAGAGAGCAAGCATACATTTTTGGTCTCTGGGGTTTTTTATTTTTTTATTTTTTATCAAACTTTGCTCTAACAGGCCAGGCCTGTTAGAACCTTTTATTCATAAATGCATAATGTAAAAAATAGTCTATTACATCATGTCTATAATATGAGCAAGCTAATATCAAAAACCGAGAAAGCTGTCCTCAGTTCTATCCCGTATGCCTAAGCTAGTATGCCCCTTTGTGATCTTGATGTATGCCTTGATGCTAGTCCAAATCGTGCACACACCATATGATTATCCATACATGTAGTATCATTGTTGATTGTCAAGCCGCCGAATTCTCCTTGTTCGATCCCTCGATTGAGGAAGTTGTGATTTTTCCATGTTTAGAATTCTTCTTCCTTCTGATGGCATGACTAGAAAATCATGTACTTTGATCCCTGCATGATCCAAAGCTTGATTTGCTAGAAAGTCTGCCAGCTTGTTGCCTTCCCTGAAAATATGATTAATCGCACCTGTCTTTGTTCTCATGTCTGTTTGATCTCTTCAATCTGATTTCTCGGTTCCATTGGAGTGATCCACGTATCTTGTAAGATGTTTTGAAGGACAAGTGAGTCGGTCTCACTTGAACTTGTTGAATGTTGTGTTCTTTCCGAACTTCGATTCTATTTTATGGCTTGACTTGACTTCCATATTTGTTGCTATTCCCATTTGTTGTGCTTCCGCATACACAAATCTCCATAGCTATCTCGATGCGAGAATCCATATGAGTTGATCCCAGATTGCCTCGCATGCCCCATCCGTATTACATTTTAATTTCCCCGAAGGTGGAATTCTCCAGCACCTTAGCATAATAAACTCTTGGTTTATATCTACTAAGGTCTTCGATGCATATTTTCCCACTCACTAGATAAATTCGCAACCATGGAAATCTCTTTTCTTGCCGTTGGTGTATGATGTGTTGTACTTGTTGTTTCGATCAGAGAGTAATGCGATCCTCCATGCTTAATGGAATTTCTTCTCTTCCATAAAGACCACATGATCACTGCTGGCATTGCTCTATAAATAGGTTGTAATTTTGGTTTTGGCTCAGCAGTCCACCATGCCATGATCATTTGATGTAGACCAACTCCATCAGTGGGAATACCTGCACAAGAAGCAAAAAACTTCCATAACTTGACAGCTATGGAAGATGTTAGAAATAAGTGAGCTACAGTTTCCTCCTTATGATCCTCACAGCACCAGCATCTTGATGGTATATTGATCATCATCCTTTTCAATATATCATCTGTAGAGATTCTTCCTTTCTACACCCTCCACATGAAAAAGCTTATCTTTATTGGCAACCCTTTTTCCCACATGAGCCTATAGCTGGTTTGTTTGCTCTCTTTATGCCTGAGAAATTCCCATGCAGATTTAACTTAGAATTTGCCATTTGTTTCCAACATCCAACATGGTTCATCATCTTCTTCACCATCTGGAACTTTAATATTATCCTTGATATGCGAGCTAATTCCCGATCTGAAGTATACGTTAACATTCCATGTTCTATTGACCATTTTCCACAAATTTGTCTAACCTCTATCTCTTCTTCTGCGGCAAAGATCGGGAATGATATAATATAGTGCCCCAAGCCTTGTCCAGTTCTCATACCAGAAACTTGAAGTTCCATTTCTCAAATACCAAAATATTTGTGGCTCAACTGCATCTCTTATGATCATCATCTTCTTCCAAGTGTGTGATCCTCCTCTATCTACTGCCATAGTAGGGTGCCATTTCTTGCAGTATTTGTTAAGCATGTAGCTACTCCATAAGCTTCTTCCACATCTGAAATTCCACCACAACTTAGTAAACAGTGCATTGGAGATATCAGTTAGTGATCTAAGACCAATCCCTCCTTCATCTTTTGGTAAACATAATTTGTCCCATGCTACCCAATGCTTGCTTTTCACCCCCACTATTGCTCCAAAAGAATTTGGCAAATATCCTATGAAGTTGCTTTATCACCCCAGAAGGAGGATTCATGACTGATAGTAGATATACTGGCATAGTTTGCAACACATATCTACCTCCCAAAGATAACGATGATCTGTTTTGCCAAGACATTATCCTTTTCATCACCTTTTTGATCAAATCCTCATAATATATCTGCTTCCTTCTTCCATAAAACACTGGACATCCTAAATATGTGAAAGGAAAGGATCCATTTCTCATATTAGTATATCTTTTAATCTGCTATTAACTACGCGGATACCTTGTGATGAACAAAGTAACAGCTTTTATCAGTATTTACCAGTTGTCCTGAAGCCTTCCCATACTTCCTCAACCTCTTCATCATTTTCCTTAATGAATATCCATCCTCAGAACAGAATAAAATTGTATCATCAGCATATGATAAATGATTGATTTGAGGACTCCATTTTGGCATTCCATAGCCTATGAAACTTGGCTTCTCATGCAGTTTATTTAGACTCCTTGTTAATACCTCTGGTGCTATAATGAACAATGTAGGAGAAAGTGGATCACCTTGCTTTACCCCCCCTACTTGACCTGAAAAAACCATGACTTTGACCATTGATTAATATTGAATACCAGTTGTTTGAGAGCAATCTCCATACCAAATCAATGAGAACCTCTCCAAATCCAAAAATTGTCTTAATACTTTAGTCAAAAAAATCCAGGAAAGCCTATCATATGCCTTGGCTATGTCTAGTTTTATGACCACGTTAGTATGTTTAGCTCTCGCATTAATATCCCGATGATCTCCGTGCCAAGAATACATTTTCTGCAATGCTCCTTCCTTTCACAAATCCTGTCTGGTTGTTAGAGATAATATTAGGGAGAACCTTTGTCAATCTATTTTGCAGTACTTTTGAAAGTATCTTGGTGGAAAAGGAGCTGAGATTGATAGGCCTCATATCACTGAAATTATTAATCACCTCCTTCTTTGGCAATAAAACCAGGTTAGTATGTGTGATGAATTATGGTATCTCGCATCCACAAAAGAAAGCTCTAACCATTTGAAGCACATCTAACTTGATAATCTCCCAACACTTCGATAAAAATGTCCCGTGAATCCATCAAAAGCCCACTAGCACCGTCCCATTGAGTGAAAACACATCCTCCTTTACTTCAATTTCAGCTAGCAACTCTTCCATATTGTTTTGCTTTCTTCAGTTATCAGTTTAGGGATATTTTTCAACAATGCATAATCCCCACATGAGTTTTCTTCACTAAACTGTGACTTAAAGAACCTGATTGCCTCAGAACCAATATCTACTTCATTTTCCAGCCATGTACCAGTTGGATCTTGTATTATTTTCACAGTCAATTTATTCCTCCTGCCCCTCACATATGAATGGAAGAATTTTGTATTCCTGTCTCCATCATTGAACCATTTCATACCAGCTTTCTGCTTCCAATACTCCTCCTCCAAGTGTAAAAATCTAGTTTGTTCAGCCTATGCTTGATGTAACTGCATTCTATTCTCCCTTGAAGCATTATTTTGAAATTGCAACTCCTTCACCTTTATAGTATCTTCTATAGTGGCAATCTGCTGAAAAATATTCCCATAAGTGTTCCTGCTCCATTAAACTAGTGCTCTTTTAAGTTTCTTCAACTTGTGATAAAATACATAAAATGGATTTCCACAGAAGTCGACGGTCCAGATTCTCCTTTACCACCTCCATAAATGTATGATGATTTGTCGTGTTGAGAAACTTAAAAGACTTGACAATATGATGAGCATTGCTATTACACTCAAGATGCGGTGGTGCATGATCGAAGCATGTCTAATCGGATACGAGTCACCGCTGTAGATGGCATGATGTCTAGAACTTGCTGATTCACCAGTATTCTATCTAACCTTTTAAAAATGCACTCCTCTTCAGTTCTCCCATTCCACCAGGTGAATTTGCTTCCAGTGAATCCTACATCAATCAAACCACAACTTTGTATACAAGTAGAAAAGTCCAGTGTCTCATTGGATGAGACTGGAACACCACCTTCCTTCTCCTTATCAGAGACTATGACATTAAAGTCCCCTCCTATAATCCAAGGAAGGTCTTGCTGATTTGCTAACTCCACCATAGCTTCCCATAACTCTTCCCTCTCATCTCTAGCACACTTAGCATAAACTACGACACCAACACCGATTGATTCAAGGATGAGTGAGTTAGTTGCGGCAGTAACTTGTTTTACGATTCTATATGACTACACCAACCATTAAATACATCCAAAAGATCCAAATCTTTCCTGAACAGTTCACCCTGCAATTTTGATAGCCTAACTTCCTTCTATACTCTTCAATAGCAATAGGATCCTGAAAAGGTTCCATTAGTCCTATAATTGAATAATGATGTCTCCTTTTTAGATCAATTAACCTCTCAAAAGATTTCTGAGTGTTAACTGACCTAATATTCCAAAATAAAGCTTTGTCTATCATTGAGAATTATTGGTTTTGTTCTTACTCCTCCTTGTTGAAACTCTGCCGAGAATATTTGGTGCTTTCCGATGCTTTTTTGTTTATTTGTTGCCTGCTTCAATTTTCGCACACTTACAGAGATAAATCTCCCCTTTATGCTATATCATCAATGTTCTGAGTTAAATCTTCCTCATCTTGGCTATTGAGATCAACATGTGCCTCATCTTGTTTTTCATGATAAGCACTCCCTACTTGTTCTACAGGCAAATTGACAGCCTTGTTATTTGGTGGCCTTGTGACTTCTGTTCATTTTTTTTCTTCATTCTCTTCCAATCCCTGATCTGATATAGGAGTCTCATCTTGTTCTGCATCCTTTTCTTTTTCTTCATTCTCCTTCAATCCCTCATCTTGAGTTGCATCCTCCTGCAGCACTTTACCTGATTTTTCTTCTTCCATACCTTTCTCCAAGTTTTTATGGATTAAGGTGTCACCTATTTCTTCTGATTCATGTTCCTTCTCCTGTCTAATTGTAGTATTTGTGTTCCTCTTAGACACCTGTTGAGATAAAATCTCCCCTTTATCATTGAGTTGTTTACCAAAGTTCTGCTCAATCCATGCCTTTGTTGATATCCTCTCCACCTGATTGGATTCTTCCATCTGCTTTTCCTTGCCTATATCATTAGTGTTTACAATTTGCTGCACTGTAACAATCTGATTTGCAGCCTCAGAAACCTTTGCTTCTGTTATATCCCGTATTTTGTACGTCGGGATAATCCGAGTTAACTACGATAAGTTAGGGACAAGACTATTCCGGGATGCAAAGTAGAGACTTTTGTTGTTTTAAAAGCATAAGTTGTGTATGACTTTTTTGGCATGGAAATATTAAGGAAACATTTGGGGTCAAATGTTATTTTTGGGAAGTATTTATTTCATGAATAAAAAAAACAAACAACAAAGAAAAGGGGGCCATGTGGCCGGCCACCTTGGTGTGGGCCATGGCCACATGGATGATAAATATATAACAACAAAAGATGACTAATAAGTCATCTTATTCATCTTCCACCCCTTAAGAAAAATCAAGAAGCTTGGAGAAGAGAAGGAGGGAGTATTCGGCCAAAGGAGGAAAAAATTGAAGGCCAAAAATCTTGATCAAAAAAATTGTTTCTTCTAGCAAAACAACCAATTGGAAGGTCCTCTACAACGTGGAGTAATTGTTGGAACAAGCAAAACTCTTATTTTTGCAAGAACAAGCCCTAGCTAAGTTGAAGAATCAAGTGAAGAAGGTATGCTTCAATCCTCCTTTTTATATGTTATGCACGGTTTATGTGTGTTGTAGTATGTAAAAATGGATGAAATTCATGAAATATGGCATGTTGGGGTGAGGCCGTGTGTGTGGGTGTTGGCCGTGTGTGTGTGTGGTGATGTGGGAGTAATGAATTAATGGTATTTGGCATGTTTGCATGTTGTTGTAGTGTGTAGAAATAAATGAAACTCATGGAATGTTGGGGTTGGAGTTGTGGCCGAAAATGGGCTGATTTGGTGTAGGCATGTTGGACTAATTTTATGTGGTATTTTAGTTGTTGTCGTCATGGAGTCTATGTTAATAATGAAAGTTTAATGAACCAAGTTGAAGTTGGAATGGTTGTGGGCTGATTTGGAAGTTAATGTAATTCTTATGTAAGATTTTATATTCACG